>NW_027490139.1:0-29304 GCF_050948175.1 Xylocopa sonorina | reverse complement strand
TTCAATCGTAGACGAGGTATGCATATCACTTCGCAATGAATATTATATCTTACCATGAAACATAGAAATGAGATGCGATATCGCGTTTTAAGAATCATAAGAAATCTATTGCTACGATACGTAGACATCTGCAAACGCTATTTCCTTGCAAAGGAAGTGTCGCATTTACATTCATTTGAAGTGTAGACGAGGAATACATAACACTTCGCAAATCATATTATATCTTACCATGAAACATAGAAATGAGATGCGATATCACGTTTTAAGAAGCATTAGAAATCTATTGCTACGATACATAGACATCTGCAAACGCTATTTCCTTGCAAGGAAGTGTCGCATTTACATTCATTTGAAGTGTAGACGAGGAATACATAACACTTCGCAAATCATATTATATCTTACCATGAAACATAGAAATGAGATGCGATATCACGTTTTAAGAAGCATTGGAAATCTATTGCTACGATACGTAGACAACTGCAAACGCTATTGCCTAGCGAGGAAGTGTCGCATTCACATTCATTTGAAGTGTAGACGAGGAATACATAACACTTCGCAAATCACATTATATCTTACCAGGAAACATAGAAATGAGATGTGATATCGCGTTTTAAGAATCATAAGAACTCTATTGCTACGATACGTAGACATCTGTAAATGCTATTTCCTTGCAAGGAAGTGTCGCATTTACATTCATTTGAAGTGTAGACGAGGAATACATAACACTTCGCAAATCATAATATATCTTACCATGAAACATAGAAATGAGATGCGATATCGCGTTTTAAGAAGCATTAGAACACTATTGCTATGATAGGTAGACATTCGCAAACGCTATTTCCTTGCAAGGAAGTGTCGCATTTACATTCATTTGAAGTGTAGACGAGGAATACATAACACTTCGCAAATCATATTATATCTTACCATGAAACATAGAGATGAGATGCGATTTCGCGTTTTAAGAAGCATTAGAACACTATTGCTATGATAGGTAGACATTCGCAAACGCTATTTCCTTGCAAGGAAGTGTCGCATTTACATTCATTTGAAGTGTAGACGAGGAATACATAACACTTCGCAAATCATATTATATCTTACCATGAAACATAGAAATGAGATGCGATATCGCGTTTTAAGAATCATAAGAACTCTATTGCTACGATACGTAGACATCTGCAAACGCTATTTCCTTGCAAGGAAGTGTCGCATTTACATTCATTTGAATCGTAGACGAGGAATGCATAACACTTCGCAATGAATATTATATCTTATCATGAAACATAGATATGAGATGCAATATCTCGTTTTAAGAAGCATTTGAAAATCTATTGCTTCGATACGTAGACATCTGCAAACGCTATTTCCTTGCAAGGAAGTGTCGCATTTACATTCATTTGAAGTGTAGACGAGGAATACATAACACTTCGCAAATCATATTATATCTTACCATGAAACATAGAAATGAGATGCGATATCGCGTTTTAAGAATCATAAGAACTCTATTGCTACGATACGTAGACATCTGCAAACGCTATTTCCTTGCAAGGAAGTGTCGCATTTACATTCATTTCAATCGTAGACGAGGTATGCATATCACTTCGCAATGAATATTATATCTTACCATGAAACATAGAAATGAGATGCGATATCGCGTTTTAAGAATCATAAGAAATCTATTGCTACGATACGTAGACATCTGCAAACGCTATTTCCTTGCAAAGGAAGCGTCGCATTTACATTCATTTGAAGTGTAGACGAGGAATACATAACACTTCGCAAATCATATTATATCTTACCATGAAACATAGAAATGAGATGCGATATCACGTTTTAAGAAGCATTGGAAATCTATTGCTACGATACGTAGACAACTGCAAACGCTATTGCCTAGCGAGGAAGTGTCGCATTCACATTCATTTGAAGTGTAGACGAGGAATACATAACACTTCGCAAATCACATTATATCTTACCAGGAAACATGGAAATGAGATGTGATATCGCGTTTTAAGAATCATAAGAACTCTATTGCTACGATACGTAGACATCTGTAAACGCTATTTCCTTGCAAGGAAGTGTCGCATTTACATTCATTTGAAGTGTAGACGAGGAATACATAACACTTCGCAAATCATAATATATCTTACCATGAAACATAGAAATGAGATGCGATATCGCGTTTTAAGAAGCATTTGAACTCTATTGCTTCGATTCGTAGACATCTGCAATCGCTATTTCCTTGCAAGGAAGTGTCGCATTTACATTCATTTGAAGTGTAGACGAGGAATACATAACACTTCGCAAATCATATTATATCTTACCATGAAACATAGAGATGAGATGCGATATCGCGTCTTAAGAAGCATTAGAACACTATTGCTATGATAGGTAGACATTCGCAAACGCTATTTCCTTGCAAGGAAGTGTCGCATTTACATTCATTTGAAGTGTAGACGAGGAATACATAACACTTCGCAAATCATATTATATCTTACCATGAAACATAGAGATGAGATGCGATATCGCGTTTTAAGAAGCATTAGAACACTATTGCTATGATAGGTAGACATTCGCAAACGCTATTTCCTTGCAAGGAAGTGTCGCATTTACATTCATTTGAAGTGTAGACGAGGAATACATAACACTTCGCAAATCATATTATATCTTACCATGAAACATAGAGATGAGATGCGATTTCGCGTTTTAAGAAGCATTAGAACACTATTGCTATGATAGGTAGACATTCGCAAACGCTATTTCCTTGCAAGGAAGTGTCGCATTTACATTCATTTGAAGTGTAGACGAGGAATACATAACACTTCGCAAATCATATTATATCTTACCATGAAACATAGAAATGAGATGCGATATCGCGTTTTAAGAATCATAAGAACTCTATTGCTACGATACGTAGACATCTGCAAACGCTATTTCCTTGCAAGGAAGTGTCGCATTTACATTCATTTCAATCGTAGACGAGGTATGCATATCACTTCGCAATGAATATTATATCTTACCATGAAACATAGAAATGAGATGCGATATCGCGTTTTAAGAATCATAAGAAATCTATTGCTACGATACGTAGACATCTGCAAACGCTATTTCCTTGCAAAGGAAGTGTCGCATTTACATTCATTTGAAGTGTAGACGAGGAATACATAACACTTCGCAAATCATATTATATCTTACCATGAAACATAGAAATGAGATGCGATATCACGTTTTAAGAAGCATTAGAAATTTATTGCTACGATACATAGACATCTGCAAACGCTATTTCCTTGCAAGGAAGTGTCGCATTTACATTCATTTGAAGTGTAGACGAGGAATACATAACACTTCGCAAATCATATTATATCTTACCATGAAACATAGAAATGAGATGCGATATCACGTTTTAAGAAGCATTGGAAAATCTATTGCTACGATACGTAGACAACTGCAAACGCTATTGCCTAGCGAGGAAGTGTCGCATTCACATTCATTTGAAGTGTAGACGAGGAATACATAACACTTCGCAAATCACATTATATCTTACCAGGAAACATAGAAATGAGATGTGATATCGCGTTTTAAGAATCATAAGAACTCTATTGCTACGATACGTAGACATCTGTAAATGCTATTTCCTTGCAAGGAAGTGTCGCATTTACATTCATTTGAAGTGTAGACGAGGAATACATAACACTTCGCAAATCATAATATATCTTACCATGAAACATAGAAATGAGATGCGATATCGCGTTTTAAGAAGCATTAGAACACTATTGCTATGATAGGTAGACATTCGCAAACGCTATTTCCTTGTAAGGAAGTGTCGCATTTACATTCATTTGAAGTGTAGACGAGGAATACATAACACTTCGCAAATCATATTATATCTTACCATGAAACATAGAGATGAGATGCGATTTCGCGTTTTAAGAAGCATTAGAACACTATTGCTATGATAGGTAGACATTCGCAAACGCTATTTCCTTGCAAGGAAGTGTCGCATTTACATTCATTTGAAGTGTAGACGAGGAATACATAACACTTCGCAAATCATATTATATCTTACCATGAAACATAGAAATGAGATGCGATATCGCGTTTTAAGAATCATAAGAACTCTATTGCTACGATACGTAGACATCTGCAAACGCTATTTCCTTGCAAGGAAGTGTCGCATTTACATTCATTTGAATCGTAGACGAGGAATGCATAACACTTCGCAATGAATATTATATCTTATCATGAAACATAGATATGAGATGCAATATCTCGTTTTAAGAAGCATTTGAAATCTATTGCTTCGATACGTAGACATCTGCAAACGCTATTTCCTTGCAAGGAAGTGTCGCATTTACATTCATTTGAAGTGTAGACGAGGAATACATAACACTTCGGAATTCATTTTATATCTTACCATGAAACATAGAAATGAGATGCGATATCGCGTTTTAAGAATCATAAGAACTCTATTGCTACGATACCTGGACATCTGCAGACGCTATTTCCTTGCAAGGAAGTGTCGCATTTACATTCATTTCAATCGTAGACGAGGTATGCATATCACTTCGCAATGAATATTATATCTTACCATGAAACATAGAAATGAGATGCGATATCGCGTTTTAAGAATCATAAGAAATCTATTGCTACGATACGTAGACATCTGCAAACGCTATTTCCTTGCAAAGGAAGCGTCGCATTTACATTCATTTGAAGTGTAGACGAGGAATACATAACACTTCGCAAATCATATTATATCTTACCATGAAACATAGAAATGAGATGCGATATCACGTTATAAGAAGCATTAGAAATCTATTGCTACGATACATAGACATCTGCAAACGCTATTTCCTTGCAAGGAAGTGTCGCATTTACATTCATTTGAAGTGTAGACGAGGAATACATAACACTTCGCAAATCATATTATATCTTACCATGAAACATAGAAATGAGATGCGATATCACGTTTTAAGAAGCATTGGAAATCTATTGCTACGATACGTAGACAACTGCAAACGCTATTGCCTAGCGAGGAAGTGTCGCATTCACATTCATTTGAAGTGTAGACGAGGAATACATAACACTTCGCAAATCATATTATATCTTACCATGAAACATAGAAATGAGATGCGATATCGCGTTTTAAGAAGCACTAGAACTCTATTGCTGCGATACCTAGACATCTGCAGACGCTATTTCCTAGCAAGGTAGTGTCGCATTTACATTCATTTGAAGTGTAGACGAGGAATACATGACACTTCGCAAATCATATTATATCTTACCATGAAACATAGAAATGAGATGCGATATCGCGTTTTAGGAAGCATTAGAAATCTATTGCTACGATACATAGACATCTGCAAACGCTATTTCTTAGCGAGGAAGTGTCGCATTCACATTCATTTGAAGTGTAGACGAGGAATACATAACACTTCGCAAATCATATTATATCTTACCATGAAACATAGGAATGAGATGCGATATCGCGTTTTAAGAAGCATTGGAACTCTATTGCTGCAATACCTAGACATCTGCAGACGCTATTTCCTAGCAAGGTAGTGTCGCATTTACATTCATTTGAAGCGTAGACGAGGAATACATTACACTTCGCAAATCATATTATATCTTACCATGAAACATAGAAATGAGATGCGATATCGCGTTTTAAGAATCATAAGAACTCTATTGCTACGATACGTAGACATCTGCAAACGCTATTTCCTTGCAAGGAAGTGTCGCATTTACATTCATTTGAATCGTAGACGAGGAATGCATAACACTTCGCAAATCATATTATATCTTACCATGAAACATAGAAATGAGATGCGATATCGCGTTTTAAGAAGCATTAGAACACTATTGCTACGATAGATAGACATTCGCAAACGCTATTTCCTTGCAAGGAAGTGTCGCATTTACATTCATTTGAAGTGTAGACGAGGAATACATAACACTTCGCAAATCATATTATACCTTACCATGAAATATATAAATGAGATGCGATATCGCGTTTTAAGAAGCATTAGAACTCTATTGCTACGATACCTAGACATCTGCAGACGCTATTTCCTAGCAAGGTAGTGTCGCAGTTACATTCATTTGTAGTGTAGACGAGGCATACATGACACTTCGCAAATCAAATTATATCTTACCATGAAATATAGAAATGAGATGCGATATCGCGTTTTAAGAAGCATTAGAACTCTATTGCTACGATACGTAGACGTTTGCAAACGCTATTTCCTTGCAAGGAAGTGTCGCATTTACATTCATTTGAAGTGTAGACGAGGAATACATAACACTTCGGAATTCATTTTATATCTTACCATGAAACATAGAAATGAGATGCGATATCGCGTTTTAAGAATCATAAGAACTCTATTGCTACGATACCTGGACATCTGCAGACGCTATTTCCTATCAGGGAAGTGTGGCATTTACATTCATTTGAAGTGTAGACGAGAAATACATGACACTTCGCAAATCATATTATATCTTACCATGAAACATAGAAATGAGATGCGATATCGCGTTTTAAGAAGCATTGGAACTCTATTGCTACGATACGTAGACATCTGCAAACGCTATTTCCTTGCAAGGAAGTGTCGCATTTACATTCATTTGAATCGTAGACGAGGAATGCATAACACTTCGCAAATCATATTATATCTTACCATGAAACATAGAAATGAGATGCGAAATCGCGTTTTAAGAAGCATTAGAAATCTATTGCTACGATACATAGACATCTGCAAACGCTATTTCCTTGCAAGGAAGTGTCGCATTTACATTCATTTGAAGTGTAGACGAGGAATACATGACAGTTCGCAAATCAAGTTATATCTTACCATGAAATATAGAAATGAGATGCGATATCGCGTTTTAAGAAGCATTAGAACTCTATTGCTACGATAGGTAGACGTTTGCAAACGCTACTTCCTTGCAAGGAAGTGTCGCATTTACATTCATTTGAAGTGTAGACGAGGAATACATAACACTTCGGAAATCATTTTATATCTTACCATGAAACATAGAAGTGAGATGCGATATCGCGTTTTAAGAATCATAAGAACTCTATTGCTACGATACCTGGACATCTGCAGACGCTATTTCCTATCAGGGAAGTGTGGCATTTACATTCATTTGAAGTGTAGACGAGAAATACATGACACTTCGCAAATCAAATTATATCTTACCATGAAATATAGAAATGAGATGCGATATCGCGTTTTAAGAAGCATTAGAACTCTATTGCTACGATAGGTAGACGTTTGCAAACGCTATTTCCTTGCAAGGAAGTGTCGCATTTACATTCATTTGAAGTGTAGACGAGGAATACATAACACTTCGGAAATCATTTTATATCTTACCATGAAACATAGAAGTGAGATGCGATATCGCGTTTTAAGAATCATAAGAACTCTATTGCTACGATACCTGGACATCTGCAGACGCTATTTCCTATCAGGGAAGTGTGGCATTTACATTCATTTGAAGTGTAGACGAGAAATACATGACACTTCGCAAATCATATTATATCTTACCATGAAACATAGAAATGAGATGCGATATCGCGTTTTCAGAATCATAAGAACTCTATTGCTACGATACGTAGACATCTGCAAACGCTATTTCCTTGCAAGGAAGTGTCGCATTTACATTCATTTGAATCGTAGACGAGGAATGCATAACACTTCGCAAATCATATTATATCTTACCATGAAACATAGAAATGAGATGCGATATCGCGTTTTAAGAAGCATTAGAACACTATTGCTACGATAGATAGACATTCGCAAACGCTATTTCCTTGCAAGGAAGTGTCGCATTTACATTCATTTGAAGTGTAGACGAGGAATACATGACACTTCGCAAATCAAGTTATATCTTACCATGAAATATAGAAATGAGATGCGATATCGCGTTTTAAGAAGCATTAGAACTCTATTGCTACGATAGGTAGACGTTTGCAAACGCTATTTCCTTGCAAGGAAGTGTCGCATTTACATTCATTTGAAGTGTAGACGAGGAATACATAACACTTCGGAAATCATATTATATCTTACCATGAAACATAGAAATGAGATGCGATATCGCGTTTTAAGAATCATAAGAACTCTATTGCTACGATACGTAGACATCTGCAAGCGCTATTTCCTTGCAAGGAAGTGTCGCATTTACATTCATTTGAATCGTAGACGAGGAATGCATAACACTTCGCAAATCATATTATATCTTACCATGAAACATAGAAATGAGATGCGATATCGCGTTTTAAGAAGCATTAGAACACTATTGCTACGATAGATAGACATTCGCAAACGCTATTTCCTTGCAAGGAAGTGTCGCATTTACATTCATTTGAAGTGTAGACGAGGAATACATAACACTTCGCAAATCATATTATACCTTACCATGAAATATAGAAATGAGATGCGATATCGCGTTTTAAGAAGCATTAGAACTCTATTGCTACGATACCTAGACATCTGCAGACGCTATTTCCTAGCAAGGTAGTGTCGCAGTTACATTCATTTGAAGTGTAGACGAGGAATACATGACACTTCGCAAATCAAATTATATCTTACCATGAAATATAGAAATGAGATGCGATATCGCGTTTTAAGAAGCATTAGAACTCTATTGCTACGATAGGTAGACGTTTGCAAACGCTATTTCCTTGCAAGGAAGTGTCGCATTTACATTCATTTGAAGTGTAGACGAGGAATACATAACACTTCGGAATTCATTTTATGTCTTACCATGAAACATAGAAATGAGATGCGAAATCGCGTTTTAAGAATCATAAGATCTCTATTGCTACGATACCTGGGCATCTGCAGACGCTATTTCCTATCAGGGAAGTGTGGCATTTACATTCATTTGAAGTGTAGACGAGGAATACATGACACTTCGCAAATCATATTATATCTTACCATGAAACATAGAAATGAGATGCGATATCGCGTTTTAAGAAGCATTGGAACTCTATTGCTACGATACGTAGACATCTGCAAACGCTATTTCCTTGCAAGGAAGTGTCGCATTTACGTTCATTTGAATCGTAGACGAGGAATGCATAACACTTCGCAAATCATATTATATCTTACCATGAAACATAGAAATGAGATGCGAAATCGCGTTTTAAGAAGCATTAGAAATCTATTGCTACGATACATAGACATCTGCAAACGCTATTTCCTTGCAAGGAAGTGTCGCATTTACATTCATTTGAGGTGTAGACGAGGAATACATGACACTTCGCAAATCAAGTTATATCTTACCATGAAATATAGAAATGAGATGCGATATCGCGTTTTAAGAAGCATTAGAACTCTATTGCTACGATAGGTAGACGTTTGCAAACGCTATTTCCTTGCAAGGAAGTGTCGCATTTACATTCATTTGAAGTGTAGACGAGGAATACATAACACTTCGGAAATCATTTTATATCTTACCATGAAACATAGAAGTGAGATGCGATATCGCGTTTTAAGAATCATAAGAACTCTATTGCTACGATACCTGGACATCTGCAGACGCTATTTCCTATCAGGGAAGTGTGGCATTTACATTCATTTGAAGTGTAGACGAGAAATACATGACACTTCGCAAATCATATTATATCTTACCATGAAACATAGAAATGAGATGCGATATCGCGTTTTCAGAATCATAAGAACTCTATTGCTACGATACGTAGACATCTGCAAACGCTATTTCCTTGCAAGGAAGTGTCGCATTTACATTCATTTGAATCGTAGACGAGGAATGCATAACACTTCGCAAATCATATTATATCTTACCATGAAACATAGAAATGAGATGCGATATCGCGTTTTAAGAAGCATTAGAACACTATTGCTACGATAGATAGACATTCGCAAACGCTATTTCCTTGCAAGGAAGTGTCGCATTTACATTCATTTGAAGTGTAGACGAGGAATACATAACACTTCGCAAATCATATTATACCTTACCATGAAATATAGAAATGAGATGCGATATCGCGTTTTAAGAAGCATTAGAACTCTATTGCTACGATACCTAGACATCTGCAGACGCTATTTTCTAGCAAGGTAGTGTCGCAGTTACATTCATTTGAAGTGTAGACGAGGAACACATGACACTTCGCAAATCATAATATATCTTACCATGAAACATAGAAATGAGATGCGAAATCGCGTTTTAAGAAGCATTAGAAATCTATTGCTACGATACATAGACATCTGCAAACGCTATTTCCTTGCAAGGAAGTGTCGCATTTACATTCATTTGAAGTATAGACGAGGAATACATGACACTTCGGAATTCATTTTATATCTTACCATGAAACATAGAAATGAGATGCGATATCGCGTTTTAGGAATCATAAGAACTCTATTGCTACGATACCTGGACATCTGTAGACGCTATTTCCTATCAGGGAAGTGTGGCATTTACATTCATTTGAAGTGTAGACGAGAAATACATGACACTTCGCAAATCATATTATATCTTACCATGAAACATAGAAATGAGATGCGATATCACGTTTTAAGAAGCATTGGAAATCTATTGCTACGATACGTAGACAACTGCAAACGCTATTTCATAGCGAGGAAGTGTCGCATTCACATTCATTTGAAGTGTAGACGAGGAATACATAACACTTCGCAAATCATATTATATCTTACCATGAAACATAGAAATGAGATGCGATATCGCGTTCTAAGAAGCATTAGAACTCTTTTGCTGCGATACCTAGACATCTGCAGACGCTATTTCCTAGCAAGGTAGTGTCGCATTTACATTCATTTGAAGTGTAGACGAGGAATACATGACACTTCGCAAATCATATTATATCTTACCATGAAACATAGAAATGAGATGCGATATCGCGTTTTAAGAATCATAAGAACTCTATTGCTACGATACGTAGACATCTGCAAACGCTATTTCCTTGCAAGGAAGTGTCGCATTTACATTCATTTGAATCGTAGACGAGGAATGCATAACACTTCGCAAATCATATTATATCTTACCATGAAATATAGAAATGAGATGCGATGTCGCGTTTTAAGAAGCATTAGAACTTTATTGCTACGATAGGTAGACGTTTGCAAACGCTATTTCCTTGCAAGGAAGTGTCGCATTTACATTCATTTGAAGTGTAGACGAGGAATACATAACACTTCGGAAATCATTTTATATCTTAGCATGAAACATAGAAGTGAGATGCGATATCGCGTTTTAAGAATCATAAGAACTCTATTGCTACGATACCTGGACATCTGCAGACGCTATTTCCTATCAGGGAAGTGTGGCATTTACATTCGTTTGAAGTGTAGACGAGAAATACATGACACTTCGCAAATCATATTATATCTTACCATGAAACATAGAAATGAGATGCGATATCGCGTTTTCAGAATCATAAGAACTCTATTGCTACGATACGTAGACATCTGCAAACGCTATTTCCTTGCAAGGAAGTGTCGCATTTACATTCATTTGAATCGTAGACGAGGAATGCATAACACTTCGCAAATCATATTATATCTTACCATGAAACATAGAAATGAGATGCGATATCGCGTTTTAAGAAGCATTAGAACACTATTGCTACGATAGATAGACATTCGCAAACGCTATTTCCTTGCAAGGAAGTGTCGCATTTACATTCATTTGAAGTGTAGACGAGGAATACATAACACTTCGCAAATCATATTATACCTTACCATGAAATATAGAAATGAGATGCGATATCGCGTTTTAAGAAGCATTAGAACTCTATTGCTACGATACCTAGACATCTGCAGACGCTATTTTCTAGCAAGGTGGTGTCGCAGTTACATTCATTTGAAGTGTAGACGAGGAACACATGACACTTCGCAAATCATATTATATCTTACCATGAAACATAGAAATGAGATGCGAAATCGCGTTTTAAGAAGCATTAGAAATCTATTGCTACGATACATAGACATCTGCAAACGCTATTTCCTTGCAAGGAAGTGTCGCATTTACATTCATTTGAAGTATAGACGAGGAATACATGACACTTCGGAATTCATTTTATATCTTACCATGAAACATAGAAATGAGATGCGATATCGCGTTTTAAGAATCATAAGAACTCTATTGCTACGATACCTGGACATCTGTAGACGCTATTTCCTATCAGGGAAGTGTGGCATTTACATTCATTTGAAGTGTAGACGAGAAATACATGACACTTCGCAAATCATATTATATCTTACCATGAAACATAGAAATGAGATGCGATATCACGTTTTAAGAAGCATTGGAAATCTATTGCTACGATACGTAGACAACTGCAAACGCTATTTCATAGCGAGGAAGTGTCGCATTCACATTCATTTGAAGTGTAGACGAGGAATACATAACACTTCGCAAATCATATTATATCTTACCATGAAACATAGAAATGAGATGCGATATCGCGTTTTAAGAAGCATTAGAACTCTATTGCTGCGATACCTAGACATCTGCAGACGCTATTTCCTAGCAAGGTAGTGTCGCATTTACATTCATTTGAAGTGTAGACGAGGAATACATGACACTTCGCAAATCATATTATATCTTACCATGAAACATAGAAATGAGATGCGATATCGCGTTTTAAGAATCATAAGAACTCTATTGCTACGATACGTAGACATCTGCAAACGCTATTTCCTTGCAAGGAAGTGTCGCATTTACATTCACTTGAATCGTAGACGAGGAATGCATAACACTTCGCAAATCATATTATATCTTACCATGAAATATAGAAATGAGATGCGATATCGCGTTTTAAGAAGCATTAGAACTCTATTGCTGCGGTAGGTAGACGTTTGCAAACGCTATTTCCTTGCAAGGAAGTGTCGCATTTACATTCATTTGAAGTGTAGACGAAGAAAACATGACACTTCGCAAATCATATTATATCGTACCATGAAACATAGAAATGAGATGCGATATCGCGTTTTAAAAATCATAAGAACTCTATTGCTACGATACGTAGACATCTGCAAACGCTATTTCCTTGCAAGGAAGTGTCGCACTTACATTCATTTGAAGTGTAGACGAGGAATACATAACACTTCGGAATTCATTTTATATCTTACCATGAAACATAGAAATGAGATGCGATATCGCGTTTTAAGAATCATGAGAACTCTATTGCTACGATACCTGGACATCTGCAGACGCTATTTCCTATCAGGGAAGTGTGGCATTTACATTCATTTGAAGTGTAGACGAGAAATACATGACACTTCGCAAATCATATTATATCTTACCATGAAACATAGAAATGAGATGCGATATCGCGTTTTAGGAAGCATTGGAACTCTATTGCTTCGATACGTAGACATCTGCAAACGCTATTTCCTTGCAAGGAAGTGTCGCATTTACATTCATTTGAAGTGTAGACGAGGAATACATGACACTTCGCAAATCAAGTTATATCTTACCATGAAATATAGAAATGAGATGCGATGTCGCGTTTTAAGAAGCATTAGAACTTTATTGCTACGATAGGTAGACGTTTGCAAACGCTATTTCCTTGCAAGGAAGTGTCGCATTTACATTCATTTGAAGTGTAGACGAGGAATACATAACACTTCGGAAATCATTTTATATCTTACCATGAAACATAGAAGTGAGATGCGATATCGCGTTTTAAGAATCATAAGAACTCTATTGCTACGATACCTGGACATCTGCAGACGCTATTTCCTATCAGGGAAGTGTGGCATTTACATTCGTTTGAAGTGTAGACGAGAAATACATGACACTTCGCAAATCATATTATATCTTACCATGAAACATAGAAATGAGATGCGATATCGCGTTTTCAGAATCATAAGAACTCTATTGCTACGATACGTAGACATCTGCAAACGCTATTTCCTTGCAAGGAAGTGTCGCATTTACATTCATTTGAATCGTAGACGAGGAATGCATAACACTTCGCAAATCATATTATATCTTACCATGAAACATAGAAATGAGATGCGAAATCGCGTTTTAAGAAGCATTAGAAATCTATTGTTACGATACATAGACATCTGCAAACGCTATTTCCTTGCAAGGAAGTGTCGCATTTACATTCATTTGAAGTGTAGACGAGGAATACATAACACTTCGGAAATCATTTTATATCTTACCATGAAACATAGAAGTGAGATGCGATATCGCGTTTTAAGAATCATAAGAACTCTATTGCTACGATACCTGGACATCTGCAGACGCTATTTCCTATCAGGGAAGTGTGGCATTTACATTCGTTTGAAGTGTAGACGAGAAATACATGACACTTCGCAAATCATATTATATCTTACCATGAAACATAGAAATGAGATGCGATATCGCGTTTTCAGAATCATAAGAACTCTATTGCTACGATACGTAGACATCTGCAAACGCTATTTCCTTGCAAGGAAGTGTCGCATTTACATTCATTTGAATCGTAGACGAGGAATGCATAACACTTCGCAAATCATATTATATCTTACCATGAAACATAGAAATGAGATGCGAAATCGCGTTTTAAGAAGCATTAGAAATCTATTGTTACGATACATAGACATCTGCAAACGCTATTTCCTTGCAAGGAAGTGTCGCATTTACATTCATTTGAAGTGTAGACGAGGAATACATGACACTTCGCAAATCAAGTTAAATCTTACCATGAAATATAGAAATGAGATGCGATATCGCGTTTTAAGAAGCATTAGAACTCTATTGCTACGATAGGTAGACGTTTGCAAACGCTATTTCCTTGCAAGGAAGTGTCGCATTTACATTCATTTGAAGTGTAGACGAGGAATACATAACACTTCGCAAATCATATTATATCTTACCATGAAACATAGAAATGAGATGCGATATCGCGTTTTAAGAAGCATTAGAACTCTATTGCTGCGATACCTAGACATCTGCAGACGCTATTTCCTAGCAAGGTAGTGTCGCATTTACATTCATTTGAAGTGTAGACGAGGAATACATGACACTTCGCAAATCATATTATATCTTACCATGAAACATAGAAATGAGATGCGATATCGCGTTTTAAGAATCATAAGAACTCTATTGCTACGATACGTAGACATCTGCAAACGCTATTTCCTTGCAAGGAAGTGTCGCATTTACATTCATTTGAATCGTAGACGAGGAATGCATAACACTTCGCAAATCATATTATATCTTACCATGAAACATAGAAATGAGATGCGAAATCGCGTTTTAAGAAGCATTAGAAATCTATTGTTACGATACATAGACATCTGCAAACGCTATTTCCTTGCAAGGAAGTGTCGCATTTACATTCATTTGAAGTGTAGACGAGGAATACATAACACTTCGGAAATCATTTTATATCTTACCATGAAACATAGAAGTGAGATGCGATATCGCGTTTTAAGAATCATAAGAACTCTATTGCTACGATACCTGGACATCTGCAGACGCTATTTCCTATCAGGGAAGTGTGGCATTTACATTCGTTTGAAGTGTAGACGAGAAATACATGACACTTCGCAAATCATATTATATCTTACCATGAAACATAGAAATGAGATGCGATATCGCGTTTTCAGAATCATAAGAACTCTATTGCTACGATACGTAGACATCTGCAAACGCTATTTCCTTGCAAGGAAGTGTCGCATTTACATTCATTTGAATCGTAGACGAGGAATGCATAACACTTCGCAAATCATATTATATCTTACCATGAAACATAGAAATGAGATGCGAAATCGCGTTTTAAGAAGCATTAGAAATCTATTGTTACGATACATAGACATCTGCAAACGCTATTTCCTTGCAAGGAAGTGTCGCATTTACATTCATTTGAAGTGTAGACGAGGAATACATGACACTTCGCAAATCAAGTTAAATCTTACCATGAAATATAGAAATGAGATGCGATATCGCGTTTTAAGAAGCATTAGAACTCTATTGCTACGATAGGTAGACGTTTGCAAACGCTATTTCCTTGCAAGGAAGTGTCGCATTTACATTCATTTGAAGTGTAGACGAGGAATACATAACACTTCGCAAATCATATTATATCTTACCATGAAACATAGAAATGAGATGCGATATCGCGTTTTAAGAAGCATTAGAACTCTATTGCTGCGATACCTAGACATCTGCAGACGCTATTTCCTAGCAAGGTAGTGTCGCATTTACATTCATTTGAAGTGTAGACGAGGAATACATGACACTTCGCAAATCATATTATATCTTACCATGAAACATAGAAATGAGATGCGATATCGCGTTTTCAGAATCATAAGAACTCTATTGCTACGATACGTAGACATCTGCAAACGCTATTTCCTTGCAAGGAAGTGTCGCATTTACATTCATTTGAATCGTAGACGAGGAATGCATAACACTTCGCAAATCATATTATATCTTACCATGAAACATAGAAATGAGATGCGAAATCGCGTTTTAAGAAGCATTAGAAATCTATTGTTACGATACATAGACATCTGCAAACGCTATTTCCTTGCAAGGAAGTGTCGCATTTACATTCATTTGAAGTGTAGACGAGGAATACATAACACTTCGGAAATCATTTTATATCTTACCATGAAACATAGAAGTGAGATGCGATATCGCGTTTTAAGAATCATAAGAACTCTATTGCTACGATACCTGGACATCTGCAGACGCTATTTCCTATCAGGGAAGTGTGGCATTTACATTCGTTTGAAGTGTAGACGAGAAATACATGACACTTCGCAAATCATATTATATCTTACCATGAAACATAGAAATGAGATGCGATATCGCGTTTTCAGAATCATAAGAACTCTATTGCTACGATACGTAGACATCTGCAAACGCTATTTCCTTGCAAGGAAGTGTCGCATTTACATTCATTTGAATCGTAGACGAGGAATGCATAACACTTCGCAAATCATATTATATCTTACCATGAAACATAGAAATGAGATGCGAAATCGCGTTTTAAGAAGCATTAGAAATCTATTGTTACGATACATAGACATCTGCAAACGCTATTTCCTTGCAAGGAAGTGTCGCATTTACATTCATTTGAAGTGTAGACGAGGAATACATGACACTTCGCAAATCAAGTTAAATCTTACCATGAAATATAGAAATGAGATGCGATATCGCGTTTTAAGAAGCATTAGAACTCTATTGCTACGATAGGTAGACGTTTGCAAACGCTATTTCCTTGCAAGGAAGTGTCGCATTTACATTCATTTGAAGTGTAGACGAGGAATACATAACACTTCGCAAATCATATTATATCTTACCATGAAACATAGAAATGAGATGCGATATCGCGTTTTAAGAAGCATTAGAACTCTATTGCTGCGATACCTAGACATCTGCAGACGCTATTTCCTAGCAAGGTAGTGTCGCATTTACATTCATTTGAAGTGTAGACGAGGAATACATGACACTTCGCAAATCATATTATATCTTACCATGAAACATAGAAATGAGATGCGATATCGCGTTTTAAGAATCATAAGAACTCTATTGCTACGATACGTAGACATCTGCAAACGCTATTTCCTTGCAAGGAAGTGTCGCATTTACATTCATTTGAATCGTAGACGAGGAATGCATAACACTTCGCAAATCATATTATATCTTACCATGAAATATAGAAATGAGATGCGATATCGCGTTTTAAGAAGCATTAGAACTCTATTGCTGCGGTAGGTAGACGTTTGCAAACGCTATTTCCTTGCAAGGAAGTGTCGCATTTACATTCATTTGAAGTGTAGACGAGGAATACATAACACTTCGGAAATCATATTATATCTTACCATGAAACATAGAAATGAGATGCGATATCGCGTTTTAAGAATCATAAGAACTCTATTGCTACGATACGTAGACATCTGCAAACGCTATTTCCTTGCAAGGAAGTGTCGCATTTACATTCATTTGAATCGTAGACGAGGAATGCATAACACTTCGCAAATCATATTATATCTTACCATGAAACATAGAAATGAGATGCGAAATCGCGTTTTAAGAAGCATTAGAAATCTATTGTTACGATACATAGACATCTGCAAACGCTATTTCCTTGCAAGGAAGTGTCGCATTTACATTCATTTGAAGTGTAGACGAGGAATACATAACACTTCGGAAATCATTTTATATCTTACCATGAAACATAGAAGTGAGATGCGATATCGCGTTTTAAGAATCATAAGAACTCTATTGCTACGATACCTGGACATCTGCAGACGCTATTTCCTATCAGGGAAGTGTGGCATTTACATTCGTTTGAAGTGTAGACGAGAAATACATGACACTTCGCAAATCATATTATATCTTACCATGAAACATAGAAATGAGATGCGATATCGCGTTTTCAGAATCATAAGAACTCTATTGCTACGATACGTAGACATCTGCAAACGCTATTTCCTTGCAAGGAAGTGTCGCATTTACATTCATTTGAATCGTAGACGAGGAATGCATAACACTTCGCAAATCATATTATATCTTACCATGAAACATAGAAATGAGATGCGAAATCGCGTTTTAAGAAGCATTAGAAATCTATTGTTACGATACATAGACATCTGCAAACGCTATTTCCTTGCAAGGAAGTGTCGCATTTACATTCATTTGAAGTGTAGACGAGGAATACATGACACTTCGCAAATCAAGTTAAATCTTACCATGAAATATAGAAATGAGATGCGATATCGCGTTTTAAGAAGCATTAGAACTCTATTGCTACGATAGGTAGACGTTTGCAAACGCTATTTCCTTGCAAGGAAGTGTCGCATTTACATTCATTTGAAGTGTAGACGAGGAATACATAACACTTCGCAAATCATATTATATCTTACCATGAAACATAGAAATGAGATGCGATATCGCGTTTTAAGAAGCATTAGAACTCTATTGCTGCGATACCTAGACATCTGCAGACGCTATTTCCTAGCAAGGTAGTGTCGCATTTACATTCATTTGAAGTGTAGACGAGGAATACATGACACTTCGCAAATCATATTATATCTTACCATGAAACATAGAAATGAGATGCGATATCGCGTTTTCAGAATCATAAGAACTCTATTGCTACGATACGTAGACATCTGCAAACGCTATTTCCTTGCAAGGAAGTGTCGCATTTACATTCATTTGAATCGTAGACGAGGAATGCATAACACTTCGCAAATCATATTATATCTTACCATGAAACATAGAAATGAGATGCGAAATCGCGTTTTAAGAAGCATTAGAAATCTATTGTTACGATACATAGACATCTGCAAACGCTATTTCCTTGCAAGGAAGTGTCGCATTTACATTCATTTGAAGTGTAGACGAGGAATACATAACACTTCGGAAATCATTTTATATCTTACCATGAAACATAGAAGTGAGATGCGATATCGCGTTTTAAGAATCATAAGAACTCTATTGCTACGATACCTGGACATCTGCAGACGCTATTTCCTATCAGGGAAGTGTGGCATTTACATTCGTTTGAAGTGTAGACGAGAAATACATGACACTTCGCAAATCATATTATATCTTACCATGAAACATAGAAATGAGATGCGATATCGCGTTTTCAGAATCATAAGAACTCTATTGCTACGATACGTAGACATCTGCAAACGCTATTTCCTTGCAAGGAAGTGTCGCATTTACATTCATTTGAATCGTAGACGAGGAATGCATAACACTTCGCAAATCATATTATATCTTACCATGAAACATAGAAATGAGATGCGAAATCGCGTTTTAAGAAGCATTAGAAATCTATTGTTACGATACATAGACATCTGCAAACGCTATTTCCTTGCAAGGAAGTGTCGCATTTACATTCATTTGAAGTGTAGACGAGGAATACATGACACTTCGCAAATCAAGTTAAATCTTACCATGAAATATAGAAATGAGATGCGATATCGCGTTTTAAGAAGCATTAGAACTCTATTGCTACGATAGGTAGACGTTTGCAAACGCTATTTCCTTGCAAGGAAGTGTCGCATTTACATTCATTTGAAGTGTAGACGAGGAATACATAACACTTCGCAAATCATATTATATCTTACCATGAAACATAGAAATGAGATGCGATATCGCGTTTTAAGAAGCATTAGAACTCTATTGCTGCGATACCTAGACATCTGCAGACGCTATTTCCTAGCAAGGTAGTGTCGCATTTACATTCATTTGAAGTGTAGACGAGGAATACATGACACTTCGCAAATCATATTATATCTTACCATGAAACATAGAAATGAGATGCGATATCGCGTTTTAAGAATCATAAGAACTCTATTGCTACGATACGTAGACATCTGCAAACGCTATTTCCTTGCAAGGAAGTGTCGCATTTACATTCATTTGAATCGTAGACGAGGAATGCATAACACTTCGCAAATCATATTATATCTTACCATGAAATATAGAAATGAGATGCGATATCGCGTTTTAAGAAGCATTAGAACTCTATTGCTGCGGTAGGTAGACGTTTGCAAACGCTATTTCCTTGCAAGGAAGTGTCGCATTTACATTCATTTGAAGTGTAGACGAGGAATACATAACACTTCGGAAATCATATTATATCTTACCATGAAACATAGAAATGAGATGCGATATCGCGTTTTAAGAATCATAAGAACTCTATTGCTACGATACGTAGACATCTGCAAACGCTATTTCCTTGCAAGGAAGTGTCGCATTTACATTCATTTGAATCGTAGACGAGGAATGCATAACACTTCGCAAATCATATTATATCTTACCATGAAACATGGAAATGAGATGCGATATCGCGTTTTAAGAAGCATTAGAACACTATTGCTACGATAGATAGACATTCGCAAACGCTATTTCCTTGCAAGGAAGTGTCGCATTTACATTCATTTGAAGTGTAGACGAGGAATACATAACACTTCGGAAATCATATTATATCTTACCATGAAACATAGAAATGAGATGCGATATCGCGTTTTAAGAATCATAAGAACTCTATTGCTACGATACGTAGACATCTGCAAGCGCTATTTCCTTGCAAGGAAGTGTCGCATTTACATTCATTTGAATCGTAGACGAGGAATGCATAACACTTCGCAAATCATATTATATCTTACCATGAAAAATAGAAATGAGATGCGATATCGCGTTTTAAGAAGCATTAGAACACTATTGCTACGATAGATAGACATTCGCAAACGCTATTTCCTTGCAAGGAAGTGTCGCATTTACATTCATTTGAAGTGTAGACGAGGAATACATAACACTTCGCAAATCATATTATACCTTACCATGAAATATAGAAATGAGATGCGATATCGCGTTTTAAGAAGCATTAGAACTCTATTGCTACGATACCTAGACATCTGCAGACGCTATTTCCTAGCAAGGTAGTGTCGCAGTTACATTCATTTGAAGTGTAGACGAGGAATACATGACACTTCGCAAATCAAATTATATCTTACCATGAAATATAGAAATGAGATGCGATATCGCGTTTTAAGAAGCATTAGAACTCTATTGCTACGATAGGTAGACGTTTGCAAACGCTATTTCCTTGCAAGGAAGTGTCGCATTTACATTCATTTGAAGTGTAGACGAGGAATACATAACACTTCGGAATTCATTTTATGTCTTACCATGAAACATAGAAATGAGATGCGAAATCGCGTTTTAAGAATCATAAGAACTCTATTGCTACGATACCTGGGCATCTGCAGACGCTATTTCCTATCAGGGAAGTGTGGCATTTACATTCATTTGAAGTGTAGACGAGGAATACATGACACTTCGCAAATCATATTATATCTTACCATGAAACATAGAAATGAGATGCGATATCGCGTTTTAAGAAGCATTGGAACTCTATTGCTACGATACGTAGACATCTGCAAACGCTATTTCCTTGCAAGGAAGTGTCGCATTTACGTTCATTTGAATCGTAGACGAGGAATGCATAACACTTCGCAAATCATATTATATCTTACCATGAAACATAGAAATGAGATGCGAAATCGCGTTTTAAGAAGCATTAGAAATCTATTGCTACGATACATAGACATCTGCAAACGCTATTTCCTTGCAAGGAAGTGTCGCATTTACATTCATTTGAGGTGTAGACGAGGAATACATGACACTTCGCAAATCAAGTTATATCTTACCATGAAATATAGAAATGAGATGCGATATCGCGTTTTAAGAAGCATTAGAACTCTATTGCTACGATAGGTAGACGTTTGCAAACGCTATTTCCTTGCAAGGAAGTGTCGCATTTACATTCATTTGAAGTGTAGACGAGGAATACATAACACTTCGGAAATCATTTTATATCTTACCATGAAACATAGAAGTGAGATGCGATATCGCGTTTTAAGAATCATAAGAACTCTATTGCTACGATACCTGGACATCTGCAGACGCTATTTCCTATCAGGGAAGTGTGGCATTTACATTCATTTGAAGTGTAGACGAGAAATACATGACACTTCGCAAATCATATTATATCTTACCATGAAACATAGAAATGAGATGCGATATCGCGTTTTCAGAATCATAAGAACTCTATTGCTACGATACGTAGACATCTGCAAACGCTATTTCCTTGCAAGGAAGTGTCGCATTTACATTCATTTGAATCGTAGACGAGGAATGCATAACACTTCGCAAATCATATTATATCTTACCATGAAACATAGAAATGAGATGCGATATCGCGTTTTAAGAAGCATTAGAACACTATTGCTACGATAGATAGACATTCGCAAACGCTATTTCCTTGCAAGGAAGTGTCGCATTTACATTCATTTGAAGTGTAGACGAGGAATACATAACACTTCGCAAATCATATTATACCTTACCATGAAATATAGAAATGAGATGCGATATCGCGTTTTAAGAAGCATTAGAACTCTATTGCTACGATACCTAGACATCTGCAGACGCTATTTTCTAGCAAGGTAGTGTCGCAGTTACATTCATTTGAAGTGTAGACGAGGAACACATGACACTTCGCAAATCATAATATATCTTACCATGAAACATAGAAATGAGATGCGAAATCGCGTTTTAAGAAGCATTAGAAATCTATTGCTACGATACATAGACATCTGCAAACGCTATTTCCTTGCAAGGAAGTGTCGCATTTACATTCATTTGAAGTATAGACGAGGAATACATGACACTTCGGAATTCATTTTATATCTTACCATGAAACATAGAAATGAGATGCGATATCGCGTTTTAAGAATCATAAGAACTCTATTGCTACGATACCTGGACATCTGTAGACGCTATTTCCTATCAGGGAAGTGTGGCATTTACATTCATTTGAAGTGTAGACGAGAAATACATGACACTTCGCAAATCATATTATATCTTACCATGAAACATAGAAATGAGATGCGATATCACGTTTTAAGAAGCATTGGAAATCTATTGCTACGATACGTAGACAACTGCAAACGCTATTTCATAGCGAGGAAGTGTCGCATTCACATTCATTTGAAGTGTAGACGAGGAATACATAACACTTCGCAAATCATATTATATCTTACCATGAAACATAGAAATGAGATGCGATATCGCGTTTTAAGAAGCATTAGAACTCTATTGCTGCGATACCTAGACATCTGCAGACGCTATTTCCTAGCAAGGTAGTGTCGCATTTACATTCATTTGAAGTGTAGACGAGGAATACATGACACTTCGCAAATCATATTATATCTTACCATGAAACATAGAAATGAGATGCGATATCGCGTTTTAAGAATCATAAGAACTCTATTGCTACGATACGTAGACATCTGCAAACGCTATTTCCTTGCAAGGAAGTGTCGCATTTACATTCATTTGAATCGTAGACGAGGAATGCATAACACTTCGCAAATCATATTATATCTTACCATGAAATATAGAAATGAGATGCGATATCGCGTTTTAAGAAGCATTAGAACTCTATTGCTGCGGTAGGTAGACGTTTGCAAACGCTATTTCCTTGCAAGGAAGTGTCGCATTTACATTCATTTGAAGTGTAGACGAAGAAAACATGACACTTCGCAAATCATATTATATCGTACCATGAAACATAGAAATGAGATGCGATATCGCGTTTTAAAAATCATAAGAACTCTATTGCTACGATACGTAGACATCTGCAAACGCTATTTCCTTGCAAGGAAGTGTCGCACTTACATTCATTTGAAGTGTAGACGAGGAATACATAACACTTCGGAATTCATTTTATATCTTACCATGAAACATAGAAATGAGATGCGATATCGCGTTTTAAGAATCATGAGAACTCTATTGCTACGATACCTGGACATCTGCAGACGCTATTTCCTATCAGGGAAGTGTGGCATTTACATTCATTTGAAGTGTAGACGAGAAATACATGACACTTCGCAAATCATATTATATCTTACCATGAAACATAGAAATGAGATGCGATATCGCGTTTTAGGAAGCATTGGAACTCTATTGCTTCGATACGTAGACATCTGCAAACGCTATTTCCTTGCAAGGAAGTGTCGCATTTACATTCATTTGAAGTGTAGACGAGGAATACATAACACTTCGGAAATCATTTTATATCTTACCATGAAACATAGAAGTGAGATGCGATATCGCGTTTTAAGAATCATAAGAACTCTATTGCTACGATACCTGGACATCTGCAGACGCTATTTCCTATCAGGGAAGTGTGGCATTTACATTCGTTTGAAGTGTAGACGAGAAATACATGACACTTCGCAAATCATATTATATCTTACCATGAAACATAGAAATGAGATGCGATATCGCGTTTTCAGAATCATAAGAACTCTGTTGCTACGATACGTAGACATCTGCAAACGCTATTTCCTTGCAAGGAAGTGTCGCATTTACATTCATTTGAATCGTAGACGAGGAATGCATAACACTTCGCAAATCATATTATATCTTACCATGAAACATAGAAATGAGATGCGAAATCGCGTTTTAAGAAGCATTAGAAATCTATTGTTACGATACATAGACATCTGCAAACGCTATTTCCTTGCAAGGAAGTGTCGCATTTACATTCATTTGAAGTGTAGACGAGGAATACATGACACTTCGCAAATCAAGTTAAATCTTACCATGAAATATAGAAATGAGATGCGATATCGCGTTTTAAGAAGCATTAGAACTCTATTGCTACGATAGGTAGACGTTTGCAAACGCTATTTCCTTGCAAGGAAGTGTCGCATTTACATTCATTTGAAGTGTAGACGAGGAATACATAACACTTCGCAAATCATATTATATCTTACCATGAAACATAGAAATGAGATGCGATATCGCGTTTTAAGAAGCATTAGAACTCTATTGCTGCGATACCTAGACATCTGCAGACGCTATTTCCTAGCAAGGTAGTGTCGCATTTACATTCATTTGAAGTGTAGACGAGGAATACATGACACTTCGCAAATCATATTATATCTTACCATGAAACATAGAAATGAGATGCGATATCGCGTTTTAAGAATCATAAGAACTCTATTGCTACGATACGTAGACATCTGCAAACGCTATTTCCTTGCAAGGAAGTGTCGCATTTACATTCATTTGAATCGTAGACGAGGAATGCATAACACTTCGCAAATCATATTATATCTTACCATGAAATATAGAAATGAGATGCGATATCGCGTTTTAAGAAGCATTAGAACTCTATTGCTGCGGTAGGTAGACGTTTGCAAACGCTATTTCCTTGCAAGGAAGTGTCGCATTTACATTCATTTGAAGTGTAGACGAGGAATACATAACACTTCGGAAATCATATTATATCTTACCATGAAACATAGAAATGAGATGCGATATCGCGTTTTAAGAATCATAAGAACTCTATTGCTACGATACGTAGACATCTGCAAACGCTATTTCCTTGCAAGGAAGTGTCGCATTTACATTCATTTGAATCGTAGACGAGGAATGCATAACACTTCGCAAATCATATTATATCTTACCATGAAACATGGAAATGAGATGCGATATCGCGTTTTAAGAAGCATTAGAACACTATTGCTACGATAGATAGACATTCGCAAACGCTATTTCCTTGCAAGGAAGTGTCGCATTTACATTCATTTGAAGTGTAGACGAGGAATACATAACACTTCGCAAATCATATTATACCTTACCATAAAATATAGAAATGAGATGCGATATCGCGTTTTAAGAAGCATTAGAACTCTATTGCTACGATACCTAGACATCTGCAGACGCTATTTCCTAGCAAGGTAGTGTCGCAGTTACATTCATTTGAAGTGTAGACGAGGAATACATGACACTTCGCAAATCAAATTATATCTTACCATGAAATATAGAAATGAGATGCGATATCGCATTTTAAGAGGCATTAGAACTCTATTGCTACGATAGGTAGACGTTTGCAAACGCTATTTCCTTGCAAGGAAGTGTCGCATTTACATTCATTTGAAGTGTAGACGAGGAATACATAACACTTCGGAATTCATTTTATATCTTACCATGAAACATAGAAATGAGATGCGATATCGCGTTTTAAGAATCATAAGAACTCTATTGCTACGATACCTGGACATCTGCAGACGCTATTTCCTATCAGGGAAGTGTGGCATTTACATTCATTTGAAGTGTAGACGAGAAATACATGACACTTCGCAAATCATATTATATCTTACCATGAAACATAGAAATGAGATGCGATATCGCGTTTTAAGAAGCATTGGAACTCTATTGCTACGATACGTAGACATCTGCAAACGCTATTTCCTTGCAAGGAAGTGTCGCATTTACATTCATTTGAATCGTAGACGAGGAATGCATAACACTTCGCAAATCATATTATATCTTACCATGAAACATAGAAATGAGATGCGAAATCGCGTTTTAAGAAGCATTAGAAATCTATTGCTACGATACATAGACATCTGCAAACGCTATTTCCTTGCAAGGAAGTGTCGCATTTACATTCATTTGAAGTGTAGACGAGGAATACATGACACTTCGCAAATCATATTATATCTTACCATGAAACATAGAAGTGAGATGCGATATCGCGTTTTAAGAAGCATTAGAACTCTATTGCTACGATACCTAGACATCTGCAGACGCTATTTCCTAGCAAGGTAGTGTCGCAGTTACATTCATTTGAAGTGTAGACGAGGAATACATGACACTTCGCAAATCAAATTATATCTTACCATGAAATATAGAAATGAGATGCGATATCGCGTTTTAAGAAGCATTAGAACTCTATTGCTACGATAGGTAGACGTTTGCAAACGCTATTTCCTTGCAAGGAAGTGTCGCATTTACATTCATTTGAAGTGTAGACGAGGAATACATAACACTTCGGAATTCATTTTATATCTTACCATGAAACATAGAAATGAGATGCGATATCGCGTTTTCAGAATCATAAGAACTCTATTGCTACGATACGTAGACATCTGCAAACGCTATTTCCTTGCAAGGAAGTGTCGCATTTACATTCATTTGAATCGTAGACGAGGAATGCATAACACTTCGCAAATCATATTATATCTTACCATGAAACATAGAAATGAGATGCGAAATCGCGTTTTAAGAAGCATTAGAAATCTATTGTTACGATACATAGACATCTGCAAACGCTATTTCCTTGCAAGGAAGTGTCGCATTTACATTCATTTGAAGTGTAGACGAGGAATACATAACACTTCGGAAATCATTTTATATCTTACCATGAAACATAGAAGTGAGATGCGATATCGCGTTTTAAGAATCATAAGAACTCTATTGCTACGATACCTGGACATCTGCAGACGCTATTTCCTATCAGGGAAGTGTGGCATTTACATTCGTTTGAAGTGTAGACGAGAAATACATGACACTTCGCAAATCATATTATATCTTACCATGAAACATAGAAATGAGATGCGATATCGCGTTTTCAGAATCATAAGAACTCTATTGCTACGATACGTAGACATCTGCAAACGCTATTTCCTTGCAAGGAAGTGTCGCATTTACATTCATTTGAATCGTAGACGAGGAATGCATAACACTTCGCAAATCATATTATATCTTACCATGAAACATAGAAATGAGATGCGAAATCGCGTTTTAAGAAGCATTAGAAATCTATTGTTACGATACATAGACATCTGCAAACGCTATTTCCTTGCAAGGAAGTGTCGCATTTACATTCATTTGAAGTGTAGACGAGGAATACATGACACTTCGCAAATCAAGTTAAATCTTACCATGAAATATAGAAATGAGATGCGATATCGCGTTTTAAGAAGCATTAGAACTCTATTGCTACGATAGGTAGACGTTTGCAAACGCTATTTCCTTGCAAGGAAGTGTCGCATTTACATTCATTTGAAGTGTAGACGAGGAATACATAACACTTCGCAAATCATATTATATCTTACCATGAAACATAGAAATGAGATGCGATATCGCGTTTTAAGAAGCATTAGAACTCTATTGCTGCGATACCTAGACATCTGCAGACGCTATTTCCTAGCAAGGTAGTGTCGCATTTACATTCATTTGAAGTGTAGACGAGGAATACATGACACTTCGCAAATCATATTATATCTTACCATGAAACATAGAAATGAGATGCGATATCGCGTTTTAAGAATCATAAGAACTCTATTGCTACGATACGTAGACATCTGCAAACGCTATTTCCTTGCAAGGAAGTGTCGCATTTACATTCATTTGAATCGTAGACGAGGAATGCATAACACTTCGCAAATCATATTATATCTTACCATGAAATATAGAAATGAGATGCGATATCGCGTTTTAAGAAGCATTAGAACTCTATTGCTGCGGTAGGTAGACGTTTGCAAACGCTATTTCCTTGCAAGGAAGTGTCGCATTTACATTCATTTGAAGTGTAGACGAGGAATACATAACACTTCGGAAATCATATTATATCTTACCATGAAACATAGAAATGAGATGCGATATCGCGTTTTAAGAATCATAAGAACGCTATTGCTACGATACGTAGACATCTGCAAACGCTATTTCCTTGCAAGGAAGTGTCGCATTTACATTCATTTGAATCGTAGACGAGGAATGCATAACACTTCGCAAATCATATTATATCTTACCATGAAACATAGAAATGAGATGCGATATCGCGTTTTAAGAAGCATTAGAACACTATTGCTACGATAGATAGACATTCGCAAACGCTATTTCCTTGCAAGGAAGTGTCGCATTTACATTCATTTGAAGTGTAGACGAGGAATACATAACACTTCGCAAATCATATTATACCTTACCATGAAATATAGA
>NW_027490138.1:1277421-1480528 GCF_050948175.1 Xylocopa sonorina | reverse complement strand
CAGATGACTACGTGTCGAAACAATAGAGTTCTAATGATTCTTAAAATGCCATATCGCTTCTCACTTCTATGTTTCATGATAAGATATAATATTCATTGCGAAGTGTCATGTATACCTCGTATTCACTTCAAAAGAATGTAAATGCGACACTTCCATGCTAGGAAGTAGCGTTTGCAGATGTCTACGTATCGTAGCAATAGAGTTCTAATGCTTCTTAAAACGCGATATCGCATCTCACTGCTATGTTTCATGAGAAGATATAATATTCATTGCGAAGTGTCATGTATATCTCGTATTCACATCGAAAGAATGTAATTGCGACACTTCCATGCTAGGAAATAGCGTTTGCAGTTGTCTACGTATCGTTGCAATAGAGTTCTAATGCTTCTTAAAACGAGATGCCTCATTTCACTTCTATGTTCCGTGATAAGATATAATATTCATTGTGGAGTGTCATGTATACCTCGTATTCACTTCAAATGATTGTAAATGCGACACTTCCATGCTAGAAAGTAGCGGTTGCAGATGTCTACGTATCGTAGCAATAGAGTTCTAATGCTTCTCAAAACGCGATATAGCACCTCATTCCTATGTTTCATGATAAGATATAATATTCATTGCGAAGTGTCACGTATATCTCGTATTCACTTCAAACGAATGTAAATGCGTCACTTCCTAGCAAGGAAGCAGCGCTTGCAGATATTTACGTATCGAAGCAATAGATTTCTAATGCTTCTTATATCGCGATATCGCATATCATTTCTATGTTTCATGATAAGATATAATATTCATTTCGATGTGTCATGTATACCACGTATTCACTTCAAAAGAATGTAAATGCGACACTTCCTAGCAAGGAAGTAGCGTTTGCAGATGTCTACGTATCGTAGCAATAGAGATCTGAAGCTTCTCAAAACGCGATATCGCATCTCATTTCTGTGTTTCATGGTAAGATATAATATTCATTGTGGAGTGTTATGTATACCTAGAATTCACATATAAAAAATGTAAATGCGACACTTCCTTGCTAGGAAATATTGTCAGCAGGTGCCTACGTATCGTAGCAATAGAGTTCTAACGCTTCTTAAAACGCGATATCGCATCTCATTTCTATGTTTCATGATAAGATATAACATTCATTGCGAAGTTTCACTTATACCTCGTATTCACTTCAAATGAATGTAAATGCGACACTTGCTTGCTAGGAAATAGCGTTGCATATGTCTACGGATCGTAGCAATATAGTTCTAATGCTTCTTAAAACGCAATATCGGATCTCACTTCTATGTTTCATGATAAGATATTATATTCATTGCGAAGTGTCATGTATACCTCGTATTCTCTTAAAAAGAATGTAAGTGCGACACTTCCTTGCTTGGAAATAGCGTTTGCAGATGTCTCCGTATCGAAGCAATAGAGTTCTAATTCCTCTTAAATCGCGATATCGCATCTCATTTCTATGTTTCGTGATAAGGTATAATATTCATTGCGAAGTGTCATGTATACCTCATATTCTTTCCAAACGAATGTAAATGCAACACTTCCTTGCTAGGAAATAGCTTATTCAGATGTCTAAGTATCGTAGCAATAGAGTTCTAATGCTATTTAAATCGCAATATCGCCTCTCATTTCTATGTTTCGTGATAAGGTATAATATTCATTGCGAAGTGTCATGTATACCTCGCATTCACTTCAAAAGAATGTAAGTGCGACACTTCCATGCTTGGAAATAGCGTTTGCAGATGTCTACGCGTCGAGGCAATACAGTTCTAATGCTTCTTAAAACGCGATATCGCATCCCATTTATATGTTTCGTGATAAGATATAATGTTCATTGCAAAGTGTCATCTATTCCTCGTATTCTCTTCAAACGAATGTAAATGCGACACTTCCTTGCTAGGAAATAGCGTATTCAGATGTCTACCTATCGGAGCAAAAGGGTTCTAATGCTACTTAAATCGCAGTATCGCATCCCATTTATATGTTTCGTGATAAGATATAATGTTCATTGCGAAATGTCATGTATACCTCGGATTCACATCAAAAGAATGTAAATGCGACACTTCCATGCATGGAAATAGCGTTTGCAGATATCTCCGCATCGAGGCAATAGGGTTCTAATGCTTCTTAAAACGCGATATCGCATATCTCTTCTAGGTTTCATGATAAGGTATAATATTCATAGCGAAGTGTCATGTATACCTCGTAATCTCTCCAAACGAATGTAAATGCAACACTTCCTTGCTAGGAAATAGCTTATTCAGATGTCTACGTATCGTAGCAATAGAGTTCTAATGCTACTTAAATCGCGATATCGCAACTCACTTCTATGTTTCATGATAAGATATAATATTCATTGCGAAGTGTCATGTATACCTCGTATTCACTTCAAAAGAATGTAAATGCGACACTTCCATGCTAGGAAGTAGCGTTTGCAGATGTCTACGTATCGTAGCAATAGGGTTCTAATACTTCTTAAAATGCGATATCGCATCACATTTCTATGTTTCATGATAAGATATAATATTCATTGCGAAGTGTCATGTATATCTCGTATTCACTTCAAACGAATATAAATGCGACACTTCCATGCCAGGAAATAGCGTTTGCAGATGTCTACGTATCGTAGCAATAGAGTTCTAATGCTTCTTAAAACGCGATATCGCATCTCACTGCTATGTTTCATGAGAAGATATAATATTCATTGCGAAGTGTCATGTATATCTCGTATTCACATCGAAAGAATGTAATTGCGACACTTCCATGCTAGGAAATAGCGTTTGCAGTTGTCTACGTATCGTTGCAATAGAGTTCTAATGCTTCTTAAAACGAGATGCCTCATTTCATTTCTATGTTCCGTGATAAGATATAATATTCATTGTGGAGTGTCATGTATACCTCGTATTCACTTCAAATGATTGTAAATGCGACACTTCCATGCTAGGAAGTAGCGGTTGCAGATGTCTACGTATCGTAGCAATAGAGTTCTAATGCTTCTCAAAACGCGATATAGCACCTCATTCCTATGTTTCATGATAAGATATAATATTCATTGCGAAGTGTCACGTATATCTCGTATTCACTTCAAACGAATGTAAATGCGACACTTCCTTGCTAGGAAATATTGTTTGCAGATGTCTACGTATCACAGCAATGGAGTACTAATGCTTCTTAAAACGAGATGTCGTATTTCATATCTATGTTTCGTAATAAGATATAATATTCATTGCGAAGTGTCATGTATATCTCGTATTCACTTTAAACGAATGTAAATGCGACACTTCCATGCTAGGAAATAGCGTTTGCAGATGTCTACGTATCGTAGCAATAGAGTTCTAATGCTTCTCAAAACGCGATATAGCACCTCATTCCTATGTTTCATGATAAGATATAATATTCATTGCGAAGTGTCATGTATATCTCGTATTCACTTCAAAAGAATGTAAATGCGACACTTCCATGCTAGGAAATAGCGTCTGCAGATGTCTACGCGTCGAGGCAATTGAGATCTAATTCTTCTTAAAACGCGATATCGCATCTCACACCTATGTTTCATGATAAGATATAATAATCATAGCGATGTGTCATGTATACCTCGTATTCACTTCAAAAGAATGTAACTGCGACACTTACATGCTAGGAAATAGCGTTTGCAGATGTCTACGTATCGCAGCAATAGAATTCTAATGCTTTATAAAACGAGATGTCGCATTTGATTTCTATGTTTCTTGGTAAGATATAATATTCATTGTAGAGTATTATGTATACCTCGTATTCACTTCAAATGAATGTAAATGCGACACTTCCTTGCTAGGAAATATTGTTTGCAGATGTCTACGTATCCTAGCAATATAGTTCTAATACTTCTTAAAACGCGATATCGCATCTCACATCTATGTTTCATGATAAGATATAATATTCATTGCGAACTGCCATGTATACCTCGTATTCATTTCAAAAGAATGTAAATGTGACACTTTCATGCTAGGAAATAGCATTTGCAGACGTCTACGTATCGTAGCAATAGAGTTCTACTGCTTCTTAAAGCGCGATATCGCATCTCACTGCTATGTTTCATGAGAAGATATAATATTCATTATGGAGTGTTATGTATACCTCGTATTCACTTCAAACGAATGTAAATGCGAGACTTCCATGCTAGGACCCTTCTATGCTAGGGAATAGCCTTTGCAGATGTCTACGTATCGTAGCAATAGAGTTCTAATGCTTCTTAGAACGCGATATCGCATCTCACTTTTATGTTTCATGATAAGATATAATATTCATTGCGAAGTGTCATGTATATCTCGTATCACTTCAAACGAATGTAAATGCGACAATTCCATGCTAGGAAATAGCGTTTGCAGATGTCTACGTATCGTAGCAATAGAGTTCTAATGCTTCTTAAAACGGGATGTCGCATCTCATATCTATGTTTCATGATCAGACATAACATTCATTGCGAAGTGTCATGTATACCTCGTATTCACTTCAAAAGGATGTAAATGCGACACTTCCTTGCTAGGAAATAGCGTTTCCAGATGACTACGTGTCGAAACAATAGAGTTCTAATGATTCTTAAAATGCCATATCGCTTCTCACTTCTATGTTTCATGATAAGATATAATATTCATTGCGAAGTGTCATGTATACCTCGTATTCACTTCAAAAGAATGTAAATGCGACACTTCCATGCTAGGAAGTAGCGTTTGCAGATGTCTACGTATCGTAGCAATAGAGTTCTAATGCTTCTTAAAACGCGATATCGCATCTCACTGCTATGTTTCATGAGAAGATATAATATTCATTGCGAAGTGTCATGTATATCTCGTATTCACATCGAAAGAATGTAATTGCGACACTTCCATGCTAGGAAATAGCGTTTGCAGTTGTCTACGTATCGTTGCAATAGAGTTCTAATGCTTCTTAAAACGAGATGCCTCATTTCATTTCTATGTTCCGTGATAAGATATAATATTCATTGTGGAGTGTCATGTATACCTCGTATTCACTTCAAATGATTGTAAATGCGACACTTCCATGCTAGAAAGTAGCGGTTGCAGATGTCTACGTATCGTAGCAATAGAGTTCTAATGCTTCTCAAAACGCGATATAGCACCTCATTCCTATGTTTCATGATAAGATATAATGTTCATTGCGAAGTGTCACGTATATCTCGTATTCACTTCAAAAGAATGTAAATGCGTCACTTCCTAGCAAGGAAGCAGCGCTTGCAGATATTTACGTATCGAAGCAATAGATTTCTAATGCTTCTTATATCGCGATATCGCATATCATTTCTATGTTTCATGATAAGATATAATATTCATTTCGATGTGTCATGTATACCACGTATTCACTTCAAAAGAATGTAAATGCGACACTTCCTAGCAAGGAAGTAGCGTTTGCAGATGTCTACGTATCGTAGCAATAGAGTTCTGAAGCTTCTCAAAACGCGATATCGCATCTCATTTCTGTGTTTCATGGTAAGATATAATATTCATTGTGGAGTGTTATGTATACCTAGAATTCACATATAAAAAATGTAAATGCGACACTTCCTTGCTAGGAAATATTGTCAGCAGGTGCCTACGTATCGTAGCAATAGAGTTCTAACGCTTCTTAAAACGCGATATCGCATCTCATTTCTATGTTTCATGATAAGATATAACATTCATTGCGAAGTTTCACTTATACCTCGTATTCGCTTCAAATGAATGTAAATGCGACACTTGCTTGCTAGGAAATAGCGTTGCATATGTCTACGGATCGTAGCAATATAGTTCTAATCCTTCTTAAAACGCAATATCGGATCTCACTTCTATGTTTCATGATAAGATATTATATTCATTGCGAAGTGTCATGTATACCTCGTATTCTCTTAAAAAGAATGTAAGTGCGACACTTCCTTGCTTGGAAATAGCGTTTGCAGATGTCTCCGTATCGAAGCAATAGAGTTCTAATTCCTCTTAAATCGCGATATCGCATCTCATTTCTATGTTTCGTGATAAGGTATAATATTCATTGCGAAGTGTCATGTATACCTCATATTCTTTCCAAACGAATGTAAATGCAACACTTCCTTGCTAGGAAATAGCTTATTCAGATGTCTAAGTATCGTAGCAATAGAGTTCTAATGCTATTTAAATCGCAATATCGCCTCTCATTTCTATGTTTCGTGATAAGGTATAATATTCATTGCGAAGTGTCATGTATACCTCGCATTCACTTCAAAAGAATGTAAGTGCGACACCTCCATGCTTGGAAATAGCGTTTGCAGATGTCTACGCGTCGAGGCAATACAGTTCTAATGCTTCTTAAAACGCGATATCGCATCCCATTTATATGTTTCGTGATAAGATATAATGTTCATTGCAAAGTGTCATCTATTCCTCGTATTCTCTTCAAACGAATGTAAATGCGACACTTCCTTGCTAGGAAATAGCGTATTCAGATGTCTACCTATCGGAGCAAAAGGGTTCTAATGCTACTTAAATCGCAGTATCGCATCCCATTTATATGTTTCGTGATAAGATATAATGTTCATTGCGAAATGTCATGTATACCTCGGATTCACATCAAAAGAATGTAAATGCGACACTTCCATGCATGGAAATAGCGTTTGCAGATATCTCCGCATCGAGGCAATAGGGTTCTAATGCTTCTTAAAACGCGATATCGCATATCTCTTCTAGGTTTCATGATAAGGTATAATATTCATAGCGAAGTGTCATGTATAACTCGTAATCTCTCCAAACGAATGTAAATGCAACACTTCCTTGCTAGGAAATAGCTTATTCAGATGTCTACGTATCGTAGCAATAGAGTTCTAATGCTACTTAAATCGCGATATCGCAACTCACTTCTATGTTTCATGATAAGATATAATATTCATTGCGAAGTGTCATGTATACCTCGTATTCACTTCAAAAGAATGTAAATGCGACACTTCCATGCTAGGAAGTAGCGTTTGCAGATGTCTACGTATCGTAGCAATAGGGTTCTAATACTTCTTAAAATGCGATATCGCATCACATTTCTATGTTTCATGATAAGATATAATATTCATTGCGAAGTGTCATGTATATCTCGTATTCACTTCAAACGAATATAAATGCGACACTTCCATGCCAGGAAATAGCGTTTGCAGATGTCTACGTATCGTAGCAATAGAGTTCTAATGCTTCTTAAAACGCGATATCGCATCTCACTGCTATGTTTCATGAGAAGATATAATATTCATTGCGAAGTGTCATGTATATCTCGTATTCACATCGAAAGAATGTAATTGCGACACTTCCATGCTAGGAAATAGCGTTTGCAGTTGTCTACGTATCGTTGCAATAGAGTTCTAATGCTTCTTAAAACGAGATGCCTCATTTCATTTCTATGTTCCGTGATAAGATATAATATTCATTGTGGAGTGTCATGTATACCTCGTATTCACTTCAAATGATTGTAAATGCGACACTTCCATGCTAGGAAGTAGCGGTTGCAGATGTCTACGTATCGTAGCAATAGAGTTCTAATGCTTCTCAAAACGCGATATAGCACCTCATTCCTATGTTTCATGATAAGATATAATATTCATTGCGAAGTGTCACGTATATCTCGTATTCACTTCAAACGAATGTAAATGCGACACTTCCTTGCTAGGAAATATTGTTTGCAGATGTCTACGTATCACAGCAATGGAGTACTAATGCTTCTTAAAACGAGATGTCGTATTTCATATCTATGTTTCGTAATAAGATATAATATTCATTGCGAAGTGTCATGTATATCTCGTATTCACTTTAAACGAATGTAAATGCGACACTTCCATGCTAGGAAATAGCGTTTGCAGATGTCTACGTATCGTAGCAATAGAGTTCTAATGCTTCTCAAAACGCGATATAGCACCTCATTCCTATGTTTCATGATAAGATATAATATTCATTGCGAAGTGTCATGTATATCTCGTATTCACTTCAAAAGAATGTAAATGCGACACTTCCATGCTAGGAAATAGCGTCTGCAGATGTCTACGCGTCGAGGCAATTGAGATCTAATTCTTCTTAAAACGCGATATCGCATCTCACACCTATGTTTCATGATAAGATATAATAATCATAGCGATGTGTCATGTATACCTCGTATTCACTTCAAAAGAATGTAAATGCGACACTTACATGCTAGGAAATAGCGTTTGCAGATGTCTACGTATCGCAGCAATAGAATTCTAATGCTTTATAAAACGAGATGTCGCATTTCATTTCTATGTTTCTTGGTAAGATATAATATTCATTGTAGAGTATTATGTATACCTCGTATTCACTTCAAATGAATGTAAATGCGACACTTCCTTGCTAGGAAATATTGTTTGCAGATGTCTACGTATCCTAGCAATATAGTTCTAATACTTCTTAAAACGCGATATCGCATCTCACATCTATGTTTCATGATAAGATATAATATTCATTGCGAACTGCCATGTATACCTCGTATTCATTTCAAAAGAATGTAAATGTGACACTTTCATGCTAGGAAATAGCATTTGCAGACGTCTACGTATCGTAGCAATAGAGTTCTACTGCTTCTTAAAGCGCGATATCGCATCTCACTGCTATGTTTCATGAGAAGATATAATATTCATTATGGAGTGTTATGTATACCTCGTATTCACTTCAAACGAATGTAAATGCGACACTTCCATGCTAGGACCCTTCTATGCTAGGGAATAGCCTTTGCAGATGTCTACGTATCGTAGCAATAGAGTTCTAATGCTTCTTAGAACGCGATATCGCATCTCACTTTTATGTTTCATGATAAGATATAATATTCATTGCGAAGTGTCATGTATATCTCGTATCACTTCAAACGAATGTAAATGCGACAATTCCATGCTAGGAAATAGCGTTTGCAGATGTCTACGTATCGTAGCAATAGAGTTCTAATGCTTCTTAAAACGGGATGTCGCATCTCATATCTATGTTTCATGATCAGACATAATATTCATTGCGAAGTGTCATGTATACCTCGTATTCACTTCAAAAGGATGTAAATGCGACACTTCCTTGCTAGGAAATAGCGTTTCCAGATGACTACGTGTCGAAACAATAGAGTTCTAATGATTCTTAAAATGCCATATCGCTTCTCACTTCTATGTTTCATGATAAGATATAATATTCATTGCGAAGTGTCATGTATACCTCGTATTCACTTCAAAAGAATGTAAATGCGACACTTCCATGCTAGGAAGTAGCGTTTGCAGATGTCTACGTATCGTAGCAATAGAGTTCTAATGCTTCTTAAAACGCGATATCGCATCTCACTGCTATGTTTCATGAGAAGATATAATATTCATTGCGAAGTGTCATGTATATCTCGTATTCACATCGAAAGAATGTAATTGCGACACTTCCATGCTAGGAAATAGCGTTTGCAGTTGTCTACGTATCGTTGCAATAGAGTTCTAATGCTTCTTAAAACGAGATGCCTCATTTCATTTCTATGTTCCGTGATAAGATATAATATTCATTGTGGAGTGTCATGTATACCTCGTATTCACTTCAAATGATTGTAAATGCGACACTTCCATGCTAGAAAGTAGCGGTTGCAGATGTCTACGTATCGTAGCAATAGAGTTCTAATGCTTCTCAAAACGCGATATAGCACCTCATTCCTATGTTTCATGATAAGATATAATATTCATTGCGAAGTGTCACGTATATCTCGTATTCACTTCAAACGAATGTAAATGCGTCACTTCCTAGCAAGGAAGCAGCGCTTGCAGATATTTACGTATCGAAGCAATAGATTTCTAATGCTTCTTATATCGCGATATCGCATATCATTTCTATGTTTCATGATAAGATATAATATTCATTTCGATGTGTCATGTATACCACGTATTCACTTCAAAAGAATGTAAATGCGACACTTCCTAGCAAGGAAGTAGCGTTTGCAGATGTCTACGTATCGTAGCAATAGAGTTCTGAAGCTTCTCAAAACGCGATATCGCATCTCATTTCTGTGTTTCATGGTAAGATATAATATTCATTGTGGAGTGTTATGTATACCTAGAATTCACATATAAAAAATGTAAATGCGACACTTCCTTGCTAGGAAATATTGTCAGCAGGTGCCTACGTATCGTAGCAATAGAGTTCTAACGCTTCTTAAAACGCGATATCGCATCTCATTTCTATGTTTCATGATAAGATATAACATTCATTGCGAAGTTTCACTTATACCTCGTATTCACTTCAAATGAATGTAAATGCGACACTTGCTTGCTAGGAAATAGCGTTGCATATGTCTACGGATCGTAGCAATATAGTTCTAATCCTTCTTAAAACGCAATATCGGATCTCACTTCTATGTTTCATGATAAGATATTATATTCATTGCGAAGTGTCATGTATACCTCGTATTCTCTTAAAAAGAATGTAAGTGCGACACTTCCTTGCTTGGAAATAGCGTTTGCAGATGTCTCCGTATCGAAGCAATAGAGTTCTAATTCCTCTTAAATCGCGATATCGCATCTCATTTCTATGTTTCGTGATAAGGTATAATATTCATTGCGAAGTGTCATGTATACCTCATATTCTTTCCAAACGAATGTAAATGCAACACTTCCTTGCTAGGAAATAGCTTATTCAGATGTCTAAGTATCGTAGCAATAGAGTTCTAATGCTATTTAAATCGCAATATCGCCTCTCATTTCTATGTTTCGTGATAAGGTATAATATTCATTGCGAAGTGTCATGTATACCTCGCATTCACTTCAAAAGAATGTAAGTGCGACACCTCCATGCTTGGAAATAGCGTTTGCAGATGTCTACGCGTCGAGGCCATACAGTTCTAATGCTTCTTAAAACGCGATATCGCATCCCATTTATATGTTTCGTGATAAGATATAATGTTCATTGCAAAGTGTCATCTATTCCTCGTATTCTCTTCAAACGAATGTAAATGCGACACTTCCTTGCTAGGAAATAGCGTATTCAGATGTCTACCTATCGGAGCAAAAGGGTTCTAATGCTACTTAAATCGCGATATCGCATCTCATCTATATATTTCGTGATAAGGTATAATATTCATTGCGAAGTGTCATGTATACCTCGTATTCACTTCAAAAGAATGTAAGTGCGACACTTCCATGCTAGGAAATAGCGTTTGCAGATGTATCCGCATCGAGGCCATAGAGTTCTAATGCTTCTTACAACGCGATATCGCATCTCTCTTCGATGTTTCATGATAAGATATAATATTCATTGCGAAGTGTCATGTATACCTCGTATTCACTTCAAAAGAATGTAAATGCGACACTTCCATGCTAGGAAGTAGCGTTTGCAGATGTCTACGTATCGTAGCAATAGAGTTCTAATGCTTCTTAAAACGCGATATCGCATCTCACTGCTATGTTTCATGAGAAGATATAATATTCATTGCGAAGTGTCATGTATATCTCGTATTCACATCGAAAGAATGTAATTGCGACACTTCCATGCTAGGAAATAGCGTTTGCAGTTGTCTACGTATCGTTGCAATAGAGTTCTAATGCTTCTTAAAACGAGATGCCTCATTTCATTTCTATGTTCCGTGATAAGATATAATATTCATTGTGGAGTGTCATGTATACCTCGTATTCACTTCAAATGATTGTAAATGCGACACTTCCATGCTAGAAAGTAGCGGTTGCAGATGTCTACGTATCGTAGCAATAGAGTTCTAATGCTTCTCAAAACGCGATATAGCACCTCATTCCTATGTTTCATGATAAGATATAATATTCATTGCGAAGTGTCACGTATATCTCGTATTCACTTCAAACGAATGTAAATGCGTCACTTCCTAGCAAGGAAGCAGCGCTTGCAGATATTTACGTATCGAAGCAATAGATTTCTAATGCTTCTTATATCGCGATATCGCATATCATTTCTATGTTTCATGATAAGATATAATATTCATTTCGATGTGTCATGTATACCACGTATTCACTTCAAAAGAATGTAAATGCGACACTTCCTAGCAAGGAAGTAGCGTTTGCAGATGTCTACGTATCGTAGCAATAGAGTTCTGAAGCTTCTCAAAACGCGATATCGCATCTCATTTCTGTGTTTCATGGTAAGATATAATATTCATTGTGGAGTGTTATGTATACCTAGAATTCACATATAAAAAATGTAAATGCGACACTTCCTTGCTAGGAAATATTGTCAGCAGGTGCCTACGTATCGTAGCAATAGAGTTCTAACGCTTCTTAAAACGCGATATCGCATCTCATTTCTATGTTTCATGATAAGATATAACATTCATTGCGAAGTTTCACTTATACCTCGTATTCACTTCAAATGAATGTAAATGCGACACTTGCTTGCTAGGAAATAGCGTTGCATATGTCTACGGATCGTAGCAATATAGTTCTAATCCTTCTTAAAACGCAATATCGGATCTCACTTCTATGTTTCATGATAAGATATTATATTCATTGCGAAGTGTCATGTATACCTCGTATTCTCTTAAAAAGAATGTAAGTGCGACACTTCCTTGCTTGGAAATAGCGTTTGCAGATGTCTCCGTATCGAAGCAATAGAGTTCTAATTCCTCTTAAATCGCGATATCGCATCTCATTTCTATGTTTCGTGATAAGGTATAATATTCATTGCGAAGTGTCATGTATACCTCATATTCTTTCCAAACGAATGTAAATGCAACACTTCCTTGCTAGGAAATAGCTTATTCAGATGTCTAAGTATCGTAGCAATAGAGTTCTAATGCTATTTAAATCGCAATATCGCCTCTCATTTCTATGTTTCGTGATAAGGTATAATATTCATTGCGAAGTGTCATGTATACCTCGCATTCACTTCAAAAGAATGTAAGTGCGACACCTCCATGCTTGGAAATAGCGTTTGCAGATATCTACGCGTCGAGGCAATACAGTTCTAATGCTTCTTAAAACGCGATATCGCATCCCATTTATATGTTTCGTGATAAGATATAATGTTCATTGCAAAGTGTCATCTATTCCTCGTATTCTCTTCAAACGAATGTAAATGCGACACTTCCTTGCTAGGAAATAGCGTATTCAGATGTCTACCTATCGGAGCAAAAGGGTTCTAATGCTACTTAAATCGCGATATCGCATCTCATCTATATATTTCGTGATAAGGTATAATATTCATTGCGAAGTGTCATGTATACCTCGTATTCACTTCAAAAGAATGTAAGTGCGACACTTCCATGCTAGGAAATAGCGTTTGCAGATGTATCCGCATCGAGGCCATAGAGTTCTAATGCTTCTTACAACGCGATATCGCATCTCTCTTCGATGTTTCATGATAAGATATAATATTCATTGCGAAGTGTCATGTATACCTCGTATTCAATTCAAAAGAATGTAAATGCGACTATTGCTTGCTGGAAATAGTTTTTGCAGATGTCTACGTATCGTAGCAATAGAGCTCTAATGCTACTTAAATCGCGATTTCGCATCTCATTTATATGTTTCGTGTTGAGATATAATATTCATTCCGAAGTCTCATGTATACCTTGTATTCACTTCAAAAGAATGTAAGTGCGAATCTTCCTTGCTAGGAAATAGCGTTTGCAGATGCCTACGTATCGTAGCAATAGTGTTCGAATGCTTCTTAAATCGCGATATCGCATCTCATTTGAATGTTTCATGATAAGATATAATATTCATTGCGAAGTGTCATGTATACCTCGTATTCTCTCCAAACGAATGTAAATGCAACACTTCCTTGCTAGGAAATAGCTTATTCAGGTGTCTACGTATCGTAGCAACAGAGTTCTAATGCTACTTAAATCGCGATATCGCATCTCACTCCTATGTTTCGTGATAAGATATAATATTCATTGCGAAGTGTCATGTATACCTCATATTCTTTCCAAACGAATGTAAATGCAACACTTCCTTGCTAGGAAATAGCTTCTTCAGATGTCTACGTATCGTAGCAATAGAGTTCTAATGCTACTTAAATCGCAATATCGCATCTCATTTCTATGTTTCGTGATAAGATATAATATTCATTGCGAAGTGTCATGTACAGCTCGTATTCAATTCAAAGGAAAGTAAATGCGACTATTGCTTGCTAGGAAATAGCGCTTGCAGATGTCTATGTACCGTAGCAATAGAGTTCTAATGCTACTTAAATCGCGATATCGCATCACATATATGTGTTTCGTGATAAGATATAATATTCATTGCGAAGTGTCATGAATACCTCGTATTCACTTCAAAAGATTGTAAATGCGACTATTGCTTGCTAGGAAATAGCGTTTGCAGATGTCTCCGTATCGTAGCAATAAAGTTTTAATGCTACTTAAATCGCGATATCGCATCTCATCTATATATTTCGTGATAAGGTATAATATTCATTGCGAAGTGTCATGTATACCTCGTATTCACTTCAAAAGAATGTAAGTGCGACACTTCCATGCTGGGATATAGCGTTTGCAGATGTCTCCGCATCGAGGCCATAGAGTTCTAGTGCTTCTTACAACGCGATATCGCATCTCTCTTCGATGTTTCATGATAAGATATAATATTCATTGCGAAGTGTCATGTATACCTCGTATTCGATTCAAAAGAATGTAAATGCGACTATTGCTTGCTGGGAAATAGCGTTTGCAGATGTCTCCGCATCGAGGCCATAGAGTTCTAAAGCTTCTTAAAACGCGATATCGCATCTCTCTTCTATATTTCATGATAAGATATAATATTCATTGCGAAGTGTTATGTACACCTCGTACTCAATTGAAAAGAAAGTAAATGTGACACTTCCATGCTAGGAAATAGCGTTTGCAGATGTCTACGTATCGTAGCAATAGGGTTCCAATGCTACTTAAATTGCGATATCGCATCCCATATATATGTTTCGTGTGAAGATATAATATTCATTGCGAAATGTCACGTATACCACGTATTCACTTCAAAAGAATGTAAGTGCGACACTTCCATGCTAGGAAATAGCGTTTGGAGATGTCTCCGCATCGAGGCCATAGAGTTCTAATGCTTCTTAAAACGCTATATCGCATCCCTCTTCTGTGTTTCATGATAAGATATAATATACATTGCGAAGTGTCATGTATACCTCGTATTCACTTCAAAAGAATGTAAATGCGACTACTGCTTGCTAGGAAATAGCGTTTTCAGATGTTTACGTATCGTAGCAAAAGGGTACTAATGCTACTTAAATCGCGATATCGCATCCCTCTTCTGTGTTTCATGATAAGATATAATATTCATTACGAAGTGTCATGTATACCTCGTATTCACTTCAAAAGAATGTAAATGCGAGTACTGCTTGCTGGGAAATAGCGTTTGCAGATGTCTCCGCATCGAGACCGTAGAGCTCTAATGCTTCTTAAAACGCGATATCGCATCCCTCTTCCGTGTTTCATGATAAGATATAATATTCATTGCGAAGTGTCATGTATACCTCGAATTCACTTGAAAAGAATGTAAATGCGACACTTCCTTGCTAGGAAATAGCGTTTTCAGATGTTTACGTATCGTAGCAAAAGGTTTCTAATGCTACTTAAATCGCGATATCGCATCTCACTTTTATGTTTCATGATAAGATATAATATTCATTGCGAAGTGTCATGTATATCTCGTATCACTTCAAACGAATGTAAATGCGACACTTCCATGCTAGGAAATAGCGTTTGCAGATGTCTACGTATCGTAGCAATAGAGTTCTAATGCTTCTTAAAACGGGATGTCGCATCTCATATCTATGTTTCATGATCAGACATAATATTCATTGCGAAGTGTCATGTATACCTCGTATTCACTTCAAAAGGATGTAAATGCGACACTTCCTTGCTAGGAAATAGCGTTTCCAGATGACTACGTGTCGAAACAATAGTGTTCTAATGATTCTTAAAATGCCATATCGCTTCTCACTTCTATGTTTCATGATAAGATATAATATTCATTGCGAAGTGTCATGTATACCTCGTATTCACTTCAAAAGAATGTAAATGCGACACTTCCATGCTAGGAAGTAGCGTTTGCAGATGTCTACGTATCGTAGCAATAGAGTTCTAATGCTTCTTAAAACGCGATATCGCATCTCACTGCTATGTTTCATGAGAAGATATAATATTCATTGCGAAGTGTCATGTATATCTCGTATTCACATCGAAAGAATGTAATTGCGACACTTCCATGCTAGGAAATAGCGTTTGCAGTTGTCTACGTATCGTTGCAATAGAGTTCTAATGCTTCTTAAAACGAGATGCCTCATTTCATTTCTATGTTCCGTGATAAGATATAATATTCATTGTGGAGTGTCATGTATACCTCGTATTCACTTCAAATGATTGTAAATGCGACACTTCCATGCTAGAAAGTAGCGGTTGCAGATGTCTACGTATCGTAGCAATAGAGTTCTAATGCTTCTCAAAACGCGATATAGCACCTCATTCCTATGTTTCATGATAAGATATAATATTCATTGCGAAGTGTCACGTATATCTCGTATTCACTTCAAACGAATGTAAATGCGTCACTTCCTAGCAAGGAAGCAGCGCTTGCAGATATTTACGTATCGAAGCAATAGATTTCTAATGCTTCTTATATCGCGATATCGCATATAATTTCTATGTTTCATGATAAGATATAATATTCATTTCGATGTGTCATGTATACCACGTATTCACTTCAAAAGAATGTAAATGCGACACTTCCTAGCAAGGAAGTAGCGTTTGCAGATGTCTACGTATCGTAGCAATAGAGTTCTGAAGCTTCTCAAAACGCGATATCGCATCTCATTTCTGTGTTTCATGGTAAGATATAATATTCATTGTGGAGTGTTATGTATACCTAGAATTCACATATAAAAAATGTAAATGCGACACTTCCTTGCTAGGAAATATTGTCAGCAGGTGCCTACGTATCGTAGCAATAGAGTTCTAACGCTTCTTAAAACGCGATATCGCATCTCATTTCTATGTTTCATGATAAGATATAACATTCATTGCGAAGTTTCACTTATACCTCGTATTCACTTCAAATGAATGTAAATGCGACACTTGCTTGCTAGGAAATAGCGTTGCATATGTCTACGGATCGTAGCAATATAGTTCTAATGCTTCTTAAAACGCAATATCGGATCTCACTTTTATGTTTCATGATAAGATATTATATTCATTGCGAAGTGTCATGTATACCTCGTATTCTCTTAAAAAGAATGTAAGTGCGACACTTCCTTGCTTGGAAATAGCGTTTGCAGATGTCTCCGTATCGAAGCAATAGAGTTCTAATTCCTCTTAAATCGCGATATCGCATCTCATTTCTATGTTTCGTGATAAGGTATAATATTCATTGCGAAGTGTCATGTATACCTCATATTCTTTCCAAACGAATGTAAATGCAACACTTCCTTGCTAGGAAATAGCTTATTCAGATGTCCAAGTATCGTAGCAATAGAGTTCTAATGCTATTTAAATCGCAATATCGCCTCTCATTTCTATGTTTCGTGATAAGGTATAATATTCATTGCGAAGTGTCATGTATACCTCGCATTCACTTCAAAAGAATGTAAGTGCGACACTTCCATGCTTGGAAATAGCGTTTGCAGATGTCTACGCGTCGAGGCAATACAGTTCTAATGCTTCTTAAAACGCGATATCGCATCCCATTTATATGTTTCGTGATAAGATATAATGTTCATTGCAAAGTGTCATCTATTCCTCGTATTCTCTTCAAACGAATGTAAATGCGACACTTCCTTGCTAGGAAATAGCGTATTCAGATGTCTACCTATCGGAGCAAAAGGGTTCTAATGCTACTTAAATCGCGGTATCGCATCCCATTTATATGTTTCGTGATAAGATATAATGTTCATTGCGAAATGTCATGTATACCTCGGATTCACATCAAAAGAATGTAAATGCGACACTTCCATGCATGGAAATAGCGTTTGCAGATATCTCCGCATCGAGGCAATAGGGTTCTAATGCTTCTTAAAACGCGATATCGCATCTCACACCTATGTTTCATGATAAGATATAATAATCATAGCGATGTGTCATGTATACCTCGTATTCACTTCAAAAGAATGTAAATGCGACACTTACATGCTAGGAAATAGCGTTTGCAGATGTCTACGGATCGCAGCAATAGAATTCTAATGCTTTATAAAACGAGATGTCGCATTTCATATCTATGTTTCTTGGTAAGATATAATATTCATTGTAGAGTATTATGTATACCTCGTATTCACTTCAAATGAGTGTAAATGCGACACTTCCTTGCTAGGAAATATTGTTTGCAGATGTCTACGTATCCTAGCAATATAGTTCTAATACTTCTTAAAACGCGATATCGCATCTCACTTCTATGTTTCATGATAAGATATAATATTCATTTCGAACTGCCATGTATACCTCGTATTCACTTCAAAAGAATGTAAATGCGACACTTTCATGCTAGGAAATAGCATTTGCAGATGTCTACGTATCGTAGCAATAGAGTTCTACTGCTTCTTAAATCGCGATATCGCATCTCACTTCTATGTTTCATGATAAGATATAATATTCATTGCGAAGTGTCATGTATGCCTCGTATTCACTTCAAAAGAATGTAAATGCGACACTTCCATGCTAGGAAATAGCGTCTGCAGATGTCTACGCGTCGAGGCAATAGAGTTCTAATGCTTCTTAAAACGCGATATCGCATCTCACACCTATGTTTCATGATAAGATATAATAATCATAGCGATGTGTCATGTATACCTCGTATTCACTTCAAAAGAATGTAAATGCGACACTTACATGCTAGGAAATTGCGTTTGCAGATGTCTACGTATCGCAGCAATAGAATTCTAATGCTTTATAAAACGAGATGTCGCATTTCATATCTATGTTTCTTGGTAAGATATAATATTCATTGTAGAGTATTATGTATACCTCGTATTCACTTCAAATGAATGTAAATGCGACACTTCCTTGCTAGGAAATATTGTTTGCAGATGTCTACGTATCCTAGCAATATATTTCTAATACTTCTTAAAACGCGATATCGCATCTCACATCTATGTTTCATGATAAGATATAATATTCATTGCGAACTGCCATGTATACCTCGTATTCATTTCAAAAGTATGTAAATGTGACACTTTCATGCTAGGAAATAGCCTTTGCAGATGTCTACGTATCGTAGCAGTAGTGTTCTAATGTTTCTTAGAACGCGATATCGCATCTCATTTCAATGTTTCATGATCAGATATAATATTCATTGCGAAGTGTCATGTATACCTCGTATTCACTTCAAAAGGATGTAAACGCGACACTTCCTTGCTAGGAAATAGCGTTTCCAGATGACTACGTGTCGAAACAATAGTGTTCTACTGCTTCTTAGAACGCGATATCGCATCTCACGTCCATGTTTCATGATAAGATATAATATTCATTGCGAAGTGTCATGTATATCTCGTATTCACATCAAAAGAATGTAAATGCGACACTTCCATGCTAGGAAATAGCGTTTGCAGATGTCTACGTATCGTAGCAATAGAGTTCTAATGCTTCTCAAAACGCGATGCCTCATTTCATTTCTATGTTCCGTGATAAGATATAATGTTCATTGTGGAGTGTCATGTATACCTCGTATTCACTTCAAATGAATGTAAATGCGACACTTCCATGCTAGGAAGTAGCGGTTGCAGATGTCTACGTATCGTAGCAATAGGGTTCTAATGCTTCTTAAGACGCGATATCGCATCTCACTTCTATGTTACATGATAAGATATAATATTCATTGCGAAGTGTCATGTATACCTCGATTTCTCTTCACAAGAATGTAAATACGACACTTCCTTGCTAGGAAATAGCGTTTGCAGATGTCTACGTATCGTAGCAATAGAGTTCTAATCCTTCTCAAAACGCAATATAGCACCTCATTCCTATGTTTCATGATAAGATATAATATTCATTGCGAATTGTCATGTATCTCTCGTATTCACTTAAACGAATGTAAATGAGACACTTCCATGCTAGGAAATAGCGATTGCAGAAGTCTACGTATCGTAGCAATAGAGTTCTAATGCTTCTCAAAACGCGATATAGCACCTCATTCCTATATTTCATGATAAGATATAATATTCATTGCGAAGTGTCATGTATATCTCGTATTCACTTCAAACGAATGTAAATGCGACACTTCCATGCTAGCAAATAGCGTTTGCAGATGTCTACGTATCGTAGCAATAGAGTTCTAATGCTTCTTAGATCGCGATATCGCATCTCACTGCTATGTTTCATGATAAGATATAATATTCATTGCGAAGTGTCATGTATACCTCGTATTCACTTCAAAAGAATGTAAATGCGACACTTCCATGCTAGGAAATAGCGTTTGCAGATGTCTACGTATCGCAGCAATAGAACTCTAATGCTTTATAAAACGAGATGTCGCATTTCATTTCTATGTTTCTTGGTAAGATATAATATTCATTGTAGAGTATTATGTATACCTCGTATTCACTTCAAATGAATGTAAATGCGACACTTCCTTGCTAGGAAATATTGTTTGCAGATGTCTACGTATCCTAGCAATATAGTTCTAATACTTCTTAAAACGCGATATCGCATCTCACATCTATGTTTCATGATAAGACATAATATTCATTGCGAACTGCCATGTATACCTCGTATTCACTTCAAAAGAATGTAAATGTGACACTTTCATGCTAGGAAATAGCATTTGCAGATGTCTACGTATCGTAGCAATAGAGTTCTACTGCTTCTTAGATTGCGATATCGCATCTCACTTCTATGTTTCATGATAAGATATAATATTCATTGCGAAGTGTCATGTATACCTCGTATTCACTTCAAAAGAATGTAAATGCGACACTTCCATGCTAGGAAATAGCGTCTGCAGATGTCTACGCGTCGAGGCAATTGAGATCTAGTGCTTCTTAAAACGCGATATCGCATCTCACACCTATGTTTCATGATAAGATATAATAATCATAGCGATGTGTCATGTATACCACGTATTCACTTCAAAAGAATGTAAATGCGACACTTACATGCTAGGAAATAGCGTTTGTAGATGTCTACGTATCGCAGCAATAGAATTCCAATGCTTTATAAAACGAGATGTCGCATTTCATTTCTATGTTTCTTGGTAAGATATAATATTCATTGTAGAGTATTATGTATACCTCGTATTCACTTCAAATGAATGTAAATGCGACACTTCCTTGCTTGGAAATATTGTTTGCAGATGTCTACGTATCCTAGCAATATAGCTCTAATACTTCTTAAAACGCGATATCGCGTCTCACATCCATGTTTCATGATAAGATATAATATTCATTTCGAACTGCCATGTATACCTCGTATTCACTTCAAAAGAATGTAAATGCGACACTTCCATGCTACGAAATAGCGTTTGCAGATGTCTACGTATCGTAGCAATAGAGTTCTAATGCTCCTTAAAACGAGATGACGCATCTCATTTCTATGTTTCGTGATAAGATATAATATTCATTTTGGAGTGTTATGTATACCTCGTATTCACTTCAAAAGAATGTAAATGCGACACTTCCATGCTAGGAAATAGCCTTTGCAGATGTCTACGTATCGTAACAATAGAGTTCTAATGCTTCTTAAAACGCGATATCGCATCTCATTTCTATGATTCGTGATAAGATATAATATTCATTGCGAAGTGTCATGTATATCTCGTATTCACTTCAAACGAATGTAAATGCGACACTTCCATGCTAGGAAATAGCGTTTGCAGATGTCTACGTATCGTAGCAATAGAGTTCTAATGCTTCTTAAAACGGGATGTCGCATCTCATTTCTATGTTTCGTGATAAGATATAATAATCATTGCGAAGTGTCATGTATACCTCGTATTCACTCCAAATGAATGTAATCGCGACTATTGCTTGCTAGGAAATAGCGTTTGCAGATGTCTACGTATCGTAGCAATAGAGTTCTGATGCTACTTAAATCGCGATATCGCATCTCATTTATATGTTTCGTGATAAGATATAATATTCATTGCGAAGTGTCATGTATACCACGTATTCACTTCAGAAGAATGTAAGTGCGACGCTTCCATGCTAGGAAATAGCGTTTGCAGATGTCTCCGCATCGAGGCCACAGAGTTCTAATGCTTCTTAAAACGCGATATCGCATCTCTCTTCTATGTTTCATGATAAGGTATAATATTCATTGGGAAGTGACATGTATGCCTCGTATTCATTTCAAAAGAATGTAAATGCGACTATTGCTTGCTAGGAAATAGCGTTTACAGATGTCTACGTATCGTAGCAATAGAGTTCTGATGCTACTTAAATCGCGATATCGCATCTCATTTATATGTTTCGTGATAAGATATAATATTCATTGCGAAGTGTCATGTATACCTCTTATTCACTTCAAAAGAATGTAAGTGCGACACTTCCATGCTAGGAAATAGCGTTTGCAGATGTCTCCGCATCGAGGCCATAGAGTTCTAATGAATCTTAAAACGCGATAACGCATCTCTCTTCTATGTTTCATGATAAGATATAATATTCATTGCGAAGTGTCATGTATTCCTCGAATTCTCTCCAAACGAATGTAAATGCGACACTTCCTTGCTAGGAAATGGCGTATTCAAATGTCTACGTATCGTAGAAATAGAGTTCTAATGCTACTTAAATCGCGATATCGCATCTCATTTTATATGTTTCGTGATAAGATATAATATTCATTGCGAAGTGTCATGTATACCTCGTATTCACTCCTAAAGAATGTAAATGCGACTATTGGTTGCTACGAAATAGCGTTTGCAGATGTCTACGTTTCGTAGCAATAGAGTTCTAGTGCTACTTAAATCGCGATATCGCAACTCATATATATGTTTCGTAATAAGATATAATATTCATTGCGAAGTGTCATGTATACCACGTATTCACTTCAAAAGAATGTAAGTGCGACACTTCCATGCTAGGAAATAGCGATTGCAGATGTCTACGTATCGCAGCAATAGTGTTCTAATGCTTCTAAAAACGCGATATGGCATCTCTCTCCTATGTTTCATGATAAGATATAATACTCATTGCGAAGTGTCATGTATATCTCATATTCTCTCCAATCGAATGTAAATGCGACACTTCCTTGCTAGGAAATGGCGTATTCAGATGTCTACGTATCGTAGCAACGGTGTTTTAATGCTACTTAAAACGCGAAATCGCATCTCTCTTCTATGTTTCGTGATAAGATATAATAATCATTGCGAAGTGTCATGTATACCTCGTATTCACTCCAAATGAATGTAATCGCGACTATTGCTTGCTAGGAAATGGCGTATTCAGATGTCTACGTATCGTAGCAATAGAGTTCTAATGCTACTTAAATCGCGATATCGCATCTCATTAATATGTTTCGTGATAAGACATAATGTCCATCGCGAAGTGTCAGGTATACCTCGTATTCACTTCAAGAGAATGTAAATGCGATACTTCCATGCTAGGAAATAGCGTCTGCCGATGTCTACGCGTCGGGGCAATATAGTTCTAATGCTTCTTAAAACGCGATATCGCATCTCACTTCTATGTTTCATGATAAGATATAATCTTCATTGCAAAGTGTCATGTATACCTCGTATTCCCTCCAAACGAATGTAAATGCGACACTTCCTTGCTAGGAAATGGCGTATTCAGATGTCTACGTATCGTAGCAATAGAGTTCTAATGCTACTTAAATCGCGATATCGCATCTCATTAATATGTTTCGTGATAAGACATAATGTTCATCGCGAAGTGTCATGTAAACCTCGAATTCACTTCAAAAGAATGTAAATGCGACTATTGGTTGCTAGGAAATTGCGATTGCAGATGTCTACGTATCGTAGCAATAGAGTTCTAATGCTTCTTAAAACGCGCTATCGCATCTCACTTCTATGTTTCATGATAAGATATAATATTCATTGCGAAGTGTCATGTATACCTCGTATTCCCTCCAAACGAATGTAAGTGCGACACATCCTTGCTAGGAAATGGCGTATTCAGATGTCTACGTATCGTAGCAATAGAGTTCTAATGCTACTTGAATCGCAATATCGCATCTCATTTATATGTTTCTTGATAAGATATAATATTCATCGCGAAGTGTCAGGTATACCTCGTATTCACTTCAAAAGAATGTAAATGCGACACTTCCATGCTAGGAAGTAGCGTCTGCAGATTTCTACGCGTCGAGGCAATAGATTTCTAATGCTTCTTAAAACGCGATATCGAATCTCAATCCTATGTTTCATTATAAGATATAATATTCATTCCGAAGTGTCATGTAAACCTCGAATTCGCTTCAAAAGAATGTAAATGCGACTATTGGTTGCTAGGAAATAGCGATTGCAGATGTCTACGTATCGTAGCAATAGAGTTCTAATGCTTCTCAAAACGCGATATCGCATCTCATTTGTATGTTTCATGATAAGATATAATGTTCATTGCGAAGTGTCATATATACCTCGTATTCACTTCAAAAGAATGTAAATGCGACACTTCCATGCTAGGAAATAGCGACTGCAGATGTCTACGCGTCGACGCAATGGAGTTCTAATGCTTCTTAAAACGCGATATCGAATCTCTCTTCTATGTTACATGATAAGATATAATATTCATTGCGAAGTGTCATGTATACCTCGTATTCCCTCCAAACGAACGTAAATGCGACACTTCCTTGCTAGCAAATGGCGTATTCAGGTGTCTACGTATCGTAGCAATAGAGTTCTAATGCTACTTAAATCGCGATATCACATCTCATTTATATGTTTCGTGATAAGATATATTATTCATCGCGAAGTGTCATGTATACCTCGAATTCACTTCAAAGGAATGTAAATGCGACACTTCCATGCTAGGAAATAGCGTTTGCAGATATCTCCGCATCGAGGAAATAGGGTTCTAATTCTTCTTAAGACGCGATATCGCATCTCACTTTTATGTTACATGATAAGATATAATGTTCATTGCGATGTGTCATATATACCTCGTATTCACTTCAAAAGAATGTAAATGCTAATCTTCCTTGCTAGGAAATAGCGTTTGCAGATGACTACGTATCGTAGCAATGGAGTTCTAATACTTCTCAAAACGAGATATCGCATCTCATTTCTATGCTTCATGATAAGATATAATATTCATTGCGAAGTGTCATGTATACCTGGTATTCACTCCAAACGAATGTAAATGCGACACTTCCCTGCTAGGAAATAGCGTATTCAGATGTCTACGTATGGTAGCAATAGATATCTAATGCTACTTAAATCTCGATATCGCATCTCATTTCTATGTTTCATGATAAGATATAATATTCATTGCGATGTGTCATGCACACCTCGTATTCACTTCAAAAGAATGTAAATGTGACATTTCCATGCTAGGAAATAGCCTTTGCAGATATCTCCGCATCGAGGCAATAGGGTTCTAATGCTTCTTAAAACGCGATATCGCATCTCACTTTTATGATACATGATGAGATATAATGTTCATTGCGAAGTGTCATGTATACCTCGTATTTACTTCAAAACAATGTAAATGCGACGTTTCCACCCTAGGAAATAGCCTTCGCAGATGTCTACGTATCGTAGCAATAGAGTTCCAATGCTACTTAAATCGCGATATCGCATCTCATTTATATGTTTCGTGATAAGATATAATATTCATTGCGAAGTGTCAGGTATACCTCGTATTCACTTCAAAAGATTGTAAATGCGATACTTCCATGCTAGGAAATAGCGTCTGCAGATGTCTACGCGTCGGGGCAATATAGTTCTAATGCTTCTTAAAACGCGATATCGCATCTCACTTCTATGTTTCATGATAAGATATAATATTCATTGCGAAGTGTCATGTATACCTCGTATTCCCTCCAAACGAATGTAAATGCGACACTTCCTTGCTAGGAAATGGCGTATTCAGATGTCTACGTATCGTAGCAATAGAGTTCTAATGCTACTTAAATCGCGATATCGCATCTCATTTATATGTTTCGTGATATGATATAATATTCATCGCGAAGTGTCAGGTATACCTCGTAATCACTTCAAAAGAATGTAAATGCGAGACTTCCATGCTAGGAAATAGCGTTTGCAGATATCTTCGCATCGAGGCAATAGGGTTCTAGTGCTTCTCAAAACGCGATATCGCATCTCACTTCTATGTTACATGATAAGATATAATGTTCAGTGCGAGGTGTTCTGTATACCTGGTATTCACTTCAAAAGAATGTAAATGCGAATCTTCCTTGCTAGGAAATAGCGTTTGCAGATGTCTACTTATCGTAGTAATAGGGTTCTAATGCTTCTCAAAACGCCATATCGCATCTCATTTCCATGTTTCGTGATAAGATATAATATTCATTGCGAAGTGTCATGTACACCTCGTATTCACTTCAAAAGAATGTAAATGCGACACTTCCATGCTAGGAAATAGCGTCTGCAGATGTCTACGCGTCGAGGCAATAGAGTTCTAATGCTTCTTAAAACGCGACATCGCATCTCACACCTATGTTTCATGATAAGATATAATAATCATAGCGATGTGTCATGTATACCTCGTATTCACTTCAAAAGAATGTAAATGCGACACTTACATGCTAGGAAATAGCGTTTGCAGATGTCTACGTATCGCAGCAATAGAATTCTAATGCTTTATAAAACGAGATGTCGCATATCATTTCTATGTTTCTTGGTAAGATATAATATTCATTGTAGAGTATTATGTATACCTCGTATTCACTTCAAATGAATGTAAATGCGACACTTCCTTGCTAGGAAATATTGTTTGCAGATGTCTACGTATCCTAGCAATATAGTACTAATACTTCTTAAAACGCGATATCGCATCTCACATCTATGTTTCATGATAAGATATAATATTCATTGCGAACTGCCATGTATACCTCGTATTCATTTCAAAAGAATGTAAATGTGACACTTTCATGCTAGGAAATAGCATTTGCAGATGTCTACGTATCGTAGCAATAGAGTTCTACTGCTTCTTAAAGCGCGATATCGCATCTCACTGCTATGTTTCATGAGAAGATATAATATTCATTATGGAGTGTTATGTATACCTCGTACTCACTTCAAAAGAAAGTAAATGCGACCCTTCCATGCTAGGGAATAGCCTTTGCAGATGTCTACGTATCGGAGCAATAGAGTTCTAATGCTTCTCAAAACGCGATATAGCACCTCATTCCTATGTTTCATGATAAGATATAATATTCATTGCGAAGTGTCATGTATATCTCGTATTCACTTCAAAAGAATGTAAATGTGACACTTCCATGCTAGGAAATAGCGTTTGCAGATGTCTACGTATCGCAGCAATAGAGTTCCAATGCTTCCTAAAACGCGATATCGCATCACTCTTCTATGTCTCATGATAAGGTATAATATTCATAGCGAAGTGTCATGTATACCTCGTATTCACTTCAAATGAATGTAAATGCGACACTTCCATGCTAGGAAATGGCGATTGCAGATGTCTACGTATCGTAGCAATAGAGTTCTAATGCTTCTAAAAACGCGATATCGCATCTCACTGCTATGTTTCATGATAAGATATAATATTCATTATGGAGTGTTATGTATACCTCGTACTCACTTCAAAAGAAAGTAGATGCGACCCTTCCATGCTAGGGAATAGCCTTTGCAGATGTCTACGTATCGTAGCAATAGAGTTCTAATGCTTCTTAGAACGCGAAATCGCATCTCACTTCTATGTTTCATGATAAGATATAATATTCATTGCGAAGTGTCATGTATACCTCGTATTCACTTCAAAAGAATGAAAATGCGACACTTCCATGCTAGGAAATAGCGTTTGCAGATGTCTACGTATCGTAGCAATAGAGTTCTAGTGCTTCTAAAAACGCGATATAGCACCTCATTCCTATGTTTCATGATAAGATATAATATTCATTGCGAACTGTCATGTATATCTCGTATTCACTTCAAACGAATGTAAATGCGACACTTCCATGCTAGGAAATAGCGTTTGCAGATGTCTACGTATCGCAGCAATAGAGTTCCAATGCTTCCTAAAACGCGATATCGCATCACTCTTCTATGTTTCATGATAAGATATAATATTCATTGCGAACTGTCATGTATATCTCGTATTCACTTCAAATGAATGTAAATGCGACACTTCCATGCTAGGAAATAGCGTTTGTAGATGTCTACATATCGTAGCAATAGAGTTCTAATGCTTCTTAGAACGCGATATCGTATCTCACTTTTATGTTTCATGATAAGATATAATATTCATTGCGAAGTGTCATGTATACCTCGTATTCACTTCAAAAGAATGTAAATGCGACACTTCCTTGCTAGGAAATAGCGTTTCCAGATGACTACGTATCGTAGGAATAGAGTTCTAATGCTTCTTAAAACGCGATATTGCATCTCACTGCTATGTTTCAAGAGAAGATATAATGTTCAATCCGAAGTGTCACGTATATCTGGTATTCACATCAAAAGAATGTAAATGCGACACTTACATGCTAGGAAATAGCGTTTGCAGATGTCTACGTATCGCAGCAATAGAGTTCTAATGCTTTTTAAAACGAGATGTCGCATCTCATATCTATGTTTCATGGTCAGATATAATATTCATTGCGAAGTGTCATGTATACCTCGTATTCACTTCAAGAGGATGTAAATGCGACACTTCCTTGCTAGGAAATAGCGTTTCCAGATGACTACGTGTCAAAACAATAGAGTTCCAATGCTTCCTAAAACGCGATATCGCATCTCCCTTCTATGTTTCATGATAAGGTATAATATTCATTGCGAAGTGTCATGTATACCTCGTATTCACTTCAAATGAAGGTAAATGCGACACTTCCATGCTAGGAAATAGCGTTTGCAGATGTCTACGTATCACAGCAATAGAGTACTAATGCTTCTTAAAACGAGATGACGTATTTCATATCTATGTTTCGTAATAAGATATAATATTCATTGTGTAATGTTATGTATACCTCGTATTCACTTCAGTGGAATGTAAGTGCGAAATTTCCTTGCTAGGAAATAGAGTTTGCAGATGTCTACGTATATAGGCAATGGAGTTCTAATGCTTCTCAAAACGCGATGTAGCACCTCATTCCTATGTTTCATGATAAGATATAATATTCATTGCGAAGTGTCATGTATATCTCGTATTCACTTCAAACGAATGTAATTGCGACACTTCCATGCTAGGAAATAGCGTTTGCAGATGTCTACGTATCGTAGCACTAGAGTTCTAATGCTTCTTAAAACGAGATGCCTCATTTCATTTCTATGTTCCGTGATAAGAGATAATATTCATTGTGGAGTGTCATGTATATCTCGTATTCACTTCAAACGAATGTAAATGCGACACTTCCATGCTAGGAAATGGCGTTTGCAGATGTCTACGTATCGTAGCAATAGAGTTCTAATGCTTCTTAAAACGCGATATCGCATCCCACTGCTATGTTTCATGAGAAGATATAATATTCATTATGGAGTGATATGTATACATCGTACTCACTTCAAAAGAAAGTAAATGCGACCCTTTCATGCTAGGGAATAGCCTTTGCAGATGTCTACGTATCGTAGCAATAGAGTTCTAATGCTTCTTAGAACGCGATATCGCATCTCACTTTTATGTTTCATGATAAGATATAATATTCATCGCGAAGTGTCATGTATATCTCGTATTCACTTCAAACGAATGTAAATGCGACACTTCCATGCTGGGATATAGCGTTGCCAGATGTTTACGTGTCGAAACAATAGAGTTCTAATGATTCTTAAAATGCCATATCGCATCTCACTTCTATGTTTCATGATAAGATATAATATTCATTGCGAAGTGTCATGTATACCTCGTATTCACTTCAAAAGAATGTAAATGCGACACTTCCATGCTAGGAAGTAGCGTTTGCAGATGTCTACGTATCGTAGCAATAGGGTTCTAATACTTCTTAAAATGCGATATCGCATCACACATCTATGTTTCATGATAAGATATAATATTCATTGCGAAGTGTCATGTATACCTCGTATTCACTTCAAAAGAATGTAAATCCGACACTTCCATGCTAGGAAATAGCGTTTGCAGATGTCTACGTATCGTAGCAATAGAGATCTAATGCTTCTCAAAACGCGATATAGCACCTCATTCCTATGTTTCATGATAAGATATAATATTCATTGCGAAGTGTCATGTATATCTCGTATTCCCTTCAAACGAATGTAAATGCGACACTTCCATCCTAGGAAATAGCGTTTGCAGATGTCTACGAATCGTAGCAATAGAGTTCTAATGCTTCTCAAAACGCGATATAGCACCTCATTCCTATGTTTCATGATAAGATATAATATTCATTGTGTAATGTTATGTATACCTCGTATTCACTTCAGTGGAATGTAAGTGCGAAATTTCCTTGCTAGGAAATAGAGTTTGCAGATGTCTACGTATATAGGCAACAGAGTTCTAATGCTTCTCAAAACGCGATATAGCACCTCATTCCTATGTTTCATGATAAGATATAATATTCATTGCGAAGTGTCATGTATATCTCGTATTCACTTCAGACGAATGTAAATGCGACACTTCCATGCTAGGAAATAGCGTTTGCAGATGTCTACGTATCGCAGCAATAGAGTTCCAATGCTTCCTAAAACGCGATATCGCATCTCCCTTCTATGTTTCATGATAAGGTATAATATTCATTGCGAAGTGTTATGTATACCTCGTATTCACTTCAAAAGAATGTAAATGCGACACTTCCATGCTAGGAAATAGCGTTTGCAGATGTCTACGTATCGTAGCAATAGAGTTCTAGTGCTTCTCAAAAGGCGATATGGCACCTCATTCCTATGTTTCATGATAAGGTATAATGTTCATCGCGAAGTGTCATGTATATCTCGTATTCACTTCAAACGAATGTAAATGCGACACTTCCATGCTAGGAAATAGCGTTTGCAGATGTCTAAGTATCGTAGCAATAGAGTTCTAATGCTTCTCAAAACGCGATATAGCACCTCCTTCCTATGTTTCATGATAACATATAATATTCATTGCGAAGTGTCATGTATATCTCGTATTCACATCAAAAGAATGTAAATGCGACACTTCCTTGCTAGGAAATAGCGTTTGCAGATGTCTACGTATCGTAGCAATAGAGTTCTAATGCTTCTTAAAACGCGATATTGCATCTCCCTTCTATGTTTCATGGTAAGGTATAATATTCATTGCGAAGTGTCATGTATACCTCGCATTCACTTCAAATGAATGTAAATGCGACACTTCCATGCTAGGAAATAGCGTTTGCAGATGTCTACGTATCACAGCAATAGAGTACTAATGCTTCTTAAAACGAGATGTCGTATTTCATTTCTATGTTTCATGATAAGGTATAATATTCATTGCGAAGTGTCATGTATACCTCGTATTCACTTCAAATGAATGTAAATGCGACACTTCCATGCTAGGAAATAGCGTTTGCAGATGTCTACGTATCGTAGCAATAGAGTTGTAATGCTTCTTAGATCGCGATATCGCACCTCACTGCTATGTTTCATGATAAGATATAATATTCATTATGGACTGATATGTATACATCGTACTCACTTCAAAAGAATGTAAATGCGACCCTTCCATGCTAGGGAAAAGCCTTTGCAGATGTCTACGTATCGTAGCAATAGAGTTCTAATGCTTCTCAAAACGCGATATAGCACCTCCTTCCTATGTTTCATGATAAGATATAATATTCATTGCGAAGTGTCACGTATATCTCGTATTCACATCAAAAGAATGTAAATGCGAAGCTTCCATGCTAGGAAATAGAGTTTGCAGATGTCTACGTATCGTAGCACTAGAGTTCTAATGCTTCTTAGAACGCGATATCGCATCTCACTTCTATGTTTCATGATAAGATATAATATTCATTGCGAAGTGTCATGTATACCTCGATTTCACTTCACAAGAATGTAAAAGCGACACTTCCTTGCTAGGAAATATTGTTTGCAGATGTCTACGTATCACAGCAATAGAATTCTAATGCTTCTTAGAACGCGATATCGCATCTCACTTCTATGTTTCATGATAAGATATAATATTCATTGCCAAGTGTCATGTATACCTCGTATTCACTTCAAAAGAACGTAAATAAGACACTTCCACGCTAGGAAATAGCGTTTGCAGATGTCTACGTATCGTAGCAGTAGAGCTCTAATGCTCCTTAAAACGCGATATAGCACCTCATTCCTATGTTTCATGATAATATATAATATTCATTGCGAAGTGTCATGTATATCTCGTATTCACATCAAAAGAATGTAAATGCGACACTTCCATGCTAGGAAGTAGCGTTTGCAGATGTCTACGTATCGTAGCAATAGAGCTCTAATGCTCCTTAAAACGCGATATCGCATCTCACTGCTATGTTTCATGATAAGATATAATATTCATTATGGAGTGTTATGTATACCTCGTACTCACTTCAAAAGACTGTAAATGCGACCCTTCCATGCTAGGAAATAGCGTTTGCAGATGTCTATGTATCGTAGCAATAGAGCTCTAATGCTCCTTAAAACGCGATATAGCACCTCATTCCTATGTTTCATGATAAGATATAATATTCATTGCGATGTGTCATGTATATATCGTATTCACATCAAAAGAATGTAAATGCGGCACTTCCATGCTAGGAAATAGCGTTTGCAGATGTCTACGTATCGTAGCAATAGAGTTCTAATGCTTCTTAAAACGCGATATCGCATCTCACTGCTATGTTTCATGATAAGATATAATATTCATTGCGAAGTGTCATGTATATCTCGTATTCACTTCAAACGAATGTAAATGCGACACTTCCATGCTAGGAAATATCGTTTGCAGATGTCTACGTATCACAGCAATAGAGTACTAATACTTCTTAAAACGAGATGTCGTATTTCATTTCTATGTTTCATGATAACGTATAATATTCATTGCGAAGTGTCATGTATACCTCGTATTCACTTCAAATGAATGTAAATGCGACACTTCCATGCTAGGAAATAGCGTTTGCAGATGTCTACGTATCGTAGCAATAGAGTTCTAATGCTTCTTAGAACGCGATATCGCACCTCACTGCTATGTTTCATGATAAGATATAATATTCATTATGGACTGATATGTATACATCGTACTCACTTCAAAAGAATGTAAATGCGACCCTTCCGTGCTAGGGAAAAGCCTTTGCAGATGTCTACGTATCGTAGCAATAGAGTTCTAATGCTTCTCAAAACGCGATATAGCACCTCCTTCCTATGTTTCATGATAAGATATAATATTCATTGCGAAGTGTCATGTATATCTCGTATTCACATCAAAAGAATGTAAATGCGACACTTCCATGCTAGGAAATAGCGTTTGCAGATGTCTACGTATCGTAGCAATAGAGTTCTAATGCTTCTTAAAACGCGATATCGCATCTCACTGCTATGTTTCATGAGAAGATATAATATTCATTATGGAGTGTTATGTGTACCTCGTACTCACTTCAAAAGAATGTAAATGCGACCCTTCCATCCTAGGAAATAGCGTTTGCAGATGTCTACGTATCGTAGCAATAGAGTTCTAATGCTTCTTGGAACGCGATAACGCATCTCACTTCTATGTTTCATGATAAGATATAATATTCATTGCGAAATGTCATGAATACCTCGTATTCACTTCAAAAGAATGTAAATGCGACACTTCCATGCTAGGAAGTAGCGTTTGCAGATGTCTACGTATCGTAGCAATAGGGTTCTAATGCTTCTTAAAACGCAATATCGCATCTCACTTCTATGTTTCATGATAAGATATAATATTCATTGCGAAGTGTCATGTATACCTCGTATTCACTTCAAAAGAATGTAAATGCGACACTTCCATGCTAGGAAGTAGCGTTTGCAGATGTCTACGTATCGTAGCATTAGGGTTCTAATGCTTCTTGGAACGCGATATCGCATCTCACATCTATGTTCCATGATAAGATATAATATTCATTGCGAAGTGTCATGTATACCTCGATTTCACTTCACAAGAATGTAAATGCGACACTTCCTTGCTAGGAAATATTGTTTGCAGATGTCTACGTATCACAGCAATAGAGTTCTAATGCTTCTTAGAAAGCGATATCGCATCTCACTTCTATGTTTCATGATAAGATATAATATTCATTGCGAAGTGTCATGCATACCTCGTATTCACTTCAAAAGAACGTAAATAAGACACTTCCACGCTAGGAAATAGCGTTTGCCGATGTCTACGTATCGTAGCAATAGAGTTCTAATGCTCCTTAAAACGCGATATAGCACCTCATTCCTATGTTTCATGATAATATATAATATTCATTGCGAAGTGTCATGTATATCTCGTATTCACATCAAAAAAATGTAAATGCGACACTTCCATGCTAGGAAATAGCGTTTGCAGATGTCTACGTATCACAGCAATAGAGCACTAATGCTTCTTAGAACGAGATGTCGTATTTCATTTCTATGTTTCGTAATAAGATATAATATTCATTGTGTAATGTTATGTATACCTCGTATTCACTTCAGTGAAATGTACGTGCGAAATTTCCTAGGCTAGGAAATAGAGTTTGCAGATGTATACGTATATTAGCAATAGAGTTCTAATGCTTCTCAGAACGCGATATAGCACATCATTCCTATGCTTCATGATAAGATATAATATTCATTGCGAAGTGTCATGTATATCTCGAATTCACATCAAAAGAATGTAAATGCGACACTTCCATGCTAGGAAATAGCGTTTTTCAGATGTCTACGTATCGCAGCAATAGAGTTCCAATGCTTCCTAAAACGCGATATCGCATCTCTCTTCTATGTTTCATGACAAGGTATAATATTCATTGCGAAGTGTCATGTATACCTCGTATTCACTTCAAATGAATGTAAATGCGACACTTCCATGCTAGGAAATAGCGTTTGGAGATGTCTACGTGTCGTAGCAATAGAGTTCTCATGCTTCTTAAAAAGCGATATCGCATCTCACCTCTATGTTCCATGATAAGATATAATATTCATTATGGAGTGATATGTATACCTCGTATTCACTTCAAAAGAATGTAAATGCGACCCTTCCATGCTAGGAAATAGCGTTTGCAGATGCCTACGTATCGTAGCAATAGAGTTCTAATGCTTCTCAAAACGCGATATAGCACCTCATTCCTATGTTTCATGATAATATATAATATTCATTGCGAAGTGTCATGTATATCTCGTATTCACATCAAAAAAATGTAAATGCGACACTTCCATGCTAGGAAATAGCGTTTGCAGATGTCTACGTATCACAGCAATAGAGCACTAATGCTTCTTAGAACGAGATGTCGTATTTCATTTCTATGTTTCGTAATAAGATATAATATTCATTGTGTAATGTTATGTATACCTCGTATTCACTTCAGTGAAATGTACGTGCGAAATTTCCTAGGCTAGGAAATAGAGTTTACAGATGTATACGTGTATTAGCAATAGAGTTCTAATGCTTCTCAGAACGCGATATAGCACATCATTCCTATGCTTCATGATAAGATATAATATTCATTGCGAAGTGTCATGTATATCTCGTATTCACATCAAAAGAATGTAAATGCGACACTTCCATGCTAGGAAGTAGCGTTTGCAGATGTCTACGTATCGTAGCAATAGAGCTCTAATGCTCCTTAAAACGCGATATCGCATCTCACTGCTATGTTTCATGATAAGATATAATATTCATTATGGAGTGTTATGTATACCTCGTACTCACTTCAAAAGACTGTAAATGCAACCCTTCCAAGCTAGGAAATAGCGTTTGCAGATGCCTACGTATCGTAGCAATAGAGTTCTAATGCTTCTCAAAACGCGATATAGCACCTCATTCCTATGTTTCATGATAAGATATAATATTCATTGCGAAGAGTCATGTATTCCTCGTATTCACTTCAAAAGAACGTAAATAAGACACTTCCACGATAGGAAATAGCGTTTGCAGATGTCTACGTATCACAGCAATAGATCACTAATGCTTCTTAGAACGAGATGTCGTATTTCATTTCTATGTTTCGTAGTAAGATATAATATTCATTGTGTAATGTTATGTATACCTCGTATTCACTTCAGTGAAATGTAAGTGTGAAATTTCCTTGCTAGGAAATAGAGTTTGCAGATGTCTACGTATATTAGCAATAGAGTTCTAATGCTTCTCAAAACGCGATATAGCACCTCATTCCTATGTTTTATGATAAGATATAATATTCATTGCGAAGAGTCATGTATACCTCGTATTCACTTCAAAAGAACGTAAATAAGACACTTCCACGATAGGAAATAGCGTTTGCAGATGTCTACGTATCGTAGCAATAGAGCTCTAATGCTCCTTAAAACGCGATATAGCACCTCATTCCTATGTTTCATTATAAGATATAATATTCATTGCGAAGTGTCACGTATATATCGTATTCACATCAAAAGAAAGTAAATGCGACACTTCCATGCTAGGAAATAGCGTCTGCAGATGTCTACGTGTCGTAGCAATAGAGTTCTAATGCTTCTTAAAACGCGGTATCGCATCTCCCTTCTATGTTTCATGATAAGGTATAATATTCATTGCGAAGTGTCATGTATACCTCGTATTCACTTCAAATGAATGTAAATGCGACACTTCCATGCTAGGAAATAGCGTTTGCAGATGTCTACGTATCACAGCAATAGAGTACTAATGCTTCTTAAAACCAGATGTCGTATTTCATTTCTATGTTTCATGATAAGGTATAATATTCATTGCGAAGTGTCATGTATACCTCGTATTCACTTCAAATGAATGTAAATGCGACACTTCCATGCTAGGAAATAGCGTTTGCAGATGTCTACGTATCGTAGCAATAGAGTTCTAATGCTTCTTAGAACGCGATATCGCACCTCACTGCTATGTTTCATGATAAGATATAATATTCATTATGGACTGATATGTATACATCGTACTCACTTCAAAAGAATGTAAATGCGACCCTTCCATGCTAGGGAAAAGCCTTTGCAGATGTCTACGTATCGTAGCAATAGAGTTCTAATGCTTCTCAAAACGCGATATAGCACCTCCTTCCTATGTTTCATGATAAGATATAATATTCATTGCGAAGTGTCATGTATATCTCGTATTCACATCAAAAGAATGTAAATGCGACACTGCCATGCTAGGAAATAGCGTTTGCAGATGTCTACGTATCGCAGCAATAGAGTTCCAATGCTTCCTAAAACGCGATATCGCATCTCTCTTCTATGTTTCATGACAAGGTATAATATTCATTGCGAAGTGTCATGTATACCTCGTATTCACTTCAAATGAATGTAAATGCGACACTTCCATGCTAGGAAATATCGTTTGCAGATGTCTACGTATCGCAGTAATAGAGTTCCAATGCTTCCTAAAACGCTGTATCGCATCTCCCTTCTATGTTTCATGATAAGGTATAATATTCACTGCGAAGTGTCATGTATACCTCGTATTCACTTCAAAAGAATGTAGATGCGACACTTCCATGCTAGGAAATAGCGTTTGCAGATGTCTACGTATCGTAGCAATAGAGCTCTAATGCTTCTTAAAACGCGGTATCGCATCTCACTGCTATGTTTCACGAGAAGATATAATACTCATTATGGAGTGTCATGTATACCTCGTACTCACTTCAAAAGAATGTAAATGCGACCCTTCCATCCTAGGAAATAGCGTTTGCAGATGTCTACGTATCGTAGCACTAGAGTCCTAATGCTTCTTAGAACGCGATATCGCATCTCACTTCTATGTTTCATGATAAGATATAATATTCATTGCGAAGTGTCATGTGTACCTCGTATTCACTTCAAAAGAACGTAAATAAGACACTTCCATGCTAGGAAATGGCGTTCGCAGATGTCTACGTATCGTAGCAATAGAGTTCTAATGCTTCTTAGAAGGCGATAACGCATCTCACTTCTATGTTTCATGATAAGATATAATATTCATTGCGAAGTGTCATGTATACCTCGTATTCACTTCAAAAGAACGTAAATAAGACACTTCCATGCTAGGAAATAGCGTTTGCAGATGTCTACGTATCGTAGCAATAGAGTTCTAATGCTTCTTAGAAGGCGATATCGTATCTCACTGCTATGTTTCATGAGAAGATATAATACTCATTATGGAGTGTTATGTATACCTCGTTCTCACTTCAAAAGAATGTAAATGCGACCCTTCCATCCTAGGAAACAGCGTTTGCAGATGTCTACGTATCATAGCAATAGAGTTCTAATGCTTCTTAGAACGCGATATCGCATCTCACTTCTATGTTTCATGATAAGATATAATATTCATTGCGAAGTGTCATGTATACCTCGTATTCACTTCAGAAGAACGTAAATAAGACACTTCCATGCCAGGAAATAGCGTTTGCAGATGTCTACGTATCGTAGCAATAGAGTTCTAATGCTTCTTAGAAGGCGATATCGCATCTCACTTCTATGATTCATGATAAGATATAATATTCATTGCGAAGTGTCATGTATATCTCGCATTCACTTCAAACGAATGTAAATGCGACACTTCCATGCTAGGAAATAGCGTTTGCAGATGTCTACGTATCGTAGCAATAGAGTTCTAATGCTTCTTAAAACGCGATATCGCATCTCACTGCTATGTTTCATGAGAAGATATAATATTCATTATGGAGTGTTATGTATACCTCGTACTCACTTCAAAAGAATGTAAATGCGACACTTCCATGCTAGGAAATAGCGTTTGCAGATGTCTACGTATCGTAGCAGTAGTGTTCTAATGCTTCTTAAAACGCGATATCGCATCTCACTGCTATGTTTCATGAGAAGATATAATATTCATTATGGAGTGTTATGTATACCTCGATTTCACTTCACAAGAATGTAAACGCGAAACTTCCTTGCTAGGAAATATTGTTTGCAGATGTCTACGTATCACAGCAATAGAATTCTAATGCTTCTTAGAACGCGATATCGCATCTCACTTCTATGTTTCATGATAAGATATAATATTCATTGCGAAGTGTCATGTATACCTCGTATTCACTTCAAAAGAACGTAAATAAGACACTTCCACGCTGGGAAATAGCGTTTGCAGATGTCTACGTATCGTAGCAATAGAGTTCTAATGCTCCTTAAAACGCGATATAGCACCTCTTTCCTATGTTTCATGATAATATATAATATTCATTGCGAAGTGTCATGTATATCTCGTATTCACATCAAAAGAATGTAAATGCGACACTTCCATGCTAGGAAATAGCGTTTGCAGATGTCTACGTATCGCAGCAATAGAGTTCTAATGCTCCTTAAAACGCGATATAGCACCTAATTCCTATGTTTCATGATAATATATAATATTCATTGCGAAGTGTCATGTATATCTCGTATTCACATCAAAAGAATGTAAATGCGACACTTCCATGCTAGGAAATAGCGTTTGCAGATGTCTACGTATCGTAGCAATAGAGTTCTAATGCTTCTTAAAACGCGATATAGCATCTCACTGCTATGTTTCATGAGAAGATGTAATATTCATTATGGAGTGTTATGTATACCTCGTACTCACTTCAAAAGAATGTAAATGCGACCCTTCCATCCTAGGAAATAGCGTTTGCAGATGTCTACGTATCGTAGCAATAGAGTTCTAATGCTTCTTGGAACGCGATAACGCATCTCACTTCTATGTTTCATGATAAGATATAATATTCATTGCGAAATGTCATGCATATCTCGTATTCACATCAAAAGAATGTAAATGCGACACTTCCATGCCTGGAAATAGCGTTTGCAGATGTCTACGTATCACAGCAATAGAGCACTAATGCTTCTTAGAACGAGATATCGTATTTCATTTCTATGTTTCGTAATAAGATATAATATTCATTGTGTAATGTTATGTATACCTCGTATTCACTTCAGTGAAATGTACGTGCGAAATTTCCTTGCTAGGAAATAGAGTTTGCAGATGTATACGTATATTAGCAATAGAGTTCTAAGGCTTCTCAGACCGCGATATAGCACATCATTCCTATGCTTCATGATAAGATATAATATTCATTGCGAAGTGTCATGTATATCTCGAATTCACATCAAAAGAATGTAAATGCGACACTTCCATGCTAGGAAATAGCGTTTGCAGATGTCTACGTATCGCAGCAATAGAGTTCCAATGCTTCCTAAAACGCGATATCGCATCTCTCTTCTATGTTTCATGACAAGGTATAATATTCATTGCGAAGTGTCATGTATACCTCGTATTCACTTCAAATGAATGTAAATGCGACCCTTCCATGCTAGGGAATTGCCTTTGCAGATGTCTACGTATCGTAGCAATAGAGTTCTATTGCTTCTTAGAACGCGATATCGCATCTCACTTTTATGTTTCATGATAAGATATAATATTCATTGCGAAGTGTCATGCATACCTCGCATTCACTTCAAAAGAACGTAAATAAGACACTTCCACGCTAGGAAATAGCGTTTGCAGATGTCTACGTATCGTAGCAATAGAGTTCTAATGCTCCTTAAAACGCGATATAGCACCTCATTCCTATGTTTCATGATAATATATAATATTCATTGCGAAGTGTCATGTATATCTCGTATTCACATCAAAAAAATGTAAATGCGACACTTCCATGCTAGGAAATAGCGTTTGCAGATGTCTACGTATCACAGCAATAGAGCACTAATGCTTCTTAGAACGAGATGTCGTATTTCATTTCTATGTTTCGTAATAAGATATAATATTCATTGTGTAATGTTATGTATACCTCGTATTCACTTCAGTGAAATGTACGTGCGAAATTTCCTAGGCTAGGAAATAGAGTTTGCAGATGTATACGTATATTAGCAATAGAGTTCTAATGCTTCTCAGAACGCGATATAGCACATCATTCCTATGCTTCATGATAAGATATAATATTCATTGCGAAGTGTCATGTATATCTCGTATTCACATCAAAAGAATGTAAATGCGACACTTCCATGCTAGGAAATAGCGTTTTTCAGATGTCTACGTATCGCAGCAATAGAGTTCCAATGCTTCCTAAAACGCGATATCGGATCTCTCTTCTATGTTTCATGACAAGGTATAATATTCATTGCGAAGTGTCATGTATACCTCGTATTCACTTCAAATGAATGTAAATGCGACACTTCCATGCTAGGAAATAGCGTTTGGAGATGTCTACGTGTCGTAGCAATAGAGTTCTCATGCTTCTTAAAAAGCGATATCGCATCTCTCCTCTATGTTTCATGATAAGATATAATATTCATTATGGAGTGATATGTATACCTCGTATTCACTTCAAAAGAATGTAAATGCGACCCTTCCATGCTAGGAAATAGCGTTTGCAGATGCCTACGTATCGTAGCAATAGAGTTCTAATGCTTCTCAAAACGCGATATAGCACCTCATTCCTATGTTTCATGATAATATATAATATTCATTGCGAAGTGTCATGTATATCTCGTATTCACTTCAAAAGAATGTAAATGCGACCCTTCCATGCTAGGAAATAGCGTTTGCAGATGCCTACGTATCGTAGCAATAGAGATCTAATGCTTCTCAAAACGCGATATAGCACCTCATTCCTATGTTTCATGATAATATATAATATTCATTGCGAAGTGTCATGTATATCTCGTATTCACATCAAAAAAATGTAAATGCGACACTTCCATGCTAGGAAATAGCGTTTGCAGATGTCTACGTATCACAGCAATAGAGCACTAATGCTTCTTAGAACGAGATGTCGTATTTCATTTCTATGTTTCGTAATAAGATATAATATTCATTGTGTAATGTTATGTATACCTCGTATTCACTTCAGTGAAATGTACGTGCGAAATTTCCTAGGCTAGGAAATAGAGTATGCAGATGTATACGTATATTAGCAATAGAGTTCTAATGCTTCTCAGAACGCGATATAGCACATAATTCCTATGCTTCATGATAAGATATAATATTCATTGCGAAGTGTCATGTATATATCGTATTCACATCAAAAGAATGTAAATGCGACACTTCCATGCTAGGAAATAGCGTTTGCAGATGTCTACGTATCGTAGCAATAGAGTTCTAATGCTTCTTAAAACGCGATATCGCACCTCACTGCTATGTTTCATGATAAGATATAATATTCATTATGGACTGATATGTATACATCGTACTCACTTCAAAAGAATGTAAATGCGACCCTTCCAAGCCTGGAAATAGCGTTTGCAGATGTCTACGTATCGTAGCAATAGAGCTCTAATGCTCCTTAAAACGCGATATAGCACCTCATTCCTATGTTTCATGATAAGATATAATATTCATTGCGAAGTGTCATGTATATATCGTATTCACATCAAAAGAATGTAAATGCGACACTTCCATGCTAGGAAATAGCGTTTGCAGATGTCTACGTATCGTAGCAATAGAGTTCTAATGCTTCTTAGAACGCGATATCGCACCTCACTGCTATGTTTCATGATAAGATATAATATTCATTATGGACTGATATGTATACATCGTACTCACTTCAAAAGAATGTAAATGCGACCCTTCCATGCTAGGGAAAAGCCTTTGCAGATGTCTACGTATCGTAGCAATAGAGTTCTAATGCTTCTCAAAACGCGATATAGCACCTCCTTCCTATGTTTCATGATAAGATATAATATTCATTGCGAAGTGTCATGTATATCTCGTATTCACATCAAAAGAATGTAAATGCGACACTTCCATGCTAGGAAATAGCGTTTGCAGATGTCTACGTATCACAGCAATAGATCACTAATGCTTCTTAGAACGAGATGTCGTATTTCATTTCTATGTTTCGTAGTAAGATATAATATTCATTGTGTAATGTTATGTATACCTCGTATTCACTTCAGTGAAATGTAAGTGCGAAATTTCCTTGCTAGGAAATAGAGTTTGCAGATGTCTACGTATATTAGCAATAGAGTTCTAATGCTTCTCAAAACGCGATATAGCACCTCATTCCTATGTTTTATGATAAGATATAATATTCATTGCGAAGAGTCATGTATACCTCGTATTCACTTCAAAAGAACGTAAATAAGACACTTCCACGATAGGAAATAGCGTTTGCAGATGTCTACGTATCGTAGCAATAGAGCTCTAATGCTCCTTAAAACGCGATATAGCACCTCATTCCTATGTTTCATGATAAGATATAATATTCATTGCGAAGGGTCATGTATATATCGTATTCACATCAAAAGAATGTAAATGCGACACTTCCATGCTAGGAAATAGCGTCTGCAGATGTCTACGTGTCGTAGCAATAGAGTTCTAATGCTTCTCAAAACGCGGTATCGCATCTCCCTTCTATGTTTCATGATAAGGTATAATATTCATTGCGAAGTGTCATGTATACCTCGTATTCACTTCAAATGAATGTAAATGCGACACTTCCATGCTAGGAAATAGCGTTTGCAGATGTCTACGTGTCGTAGCAATAGAGTTCTCATGCTTCTTAAAAAGCGATATCGCATCTCACCTCTATGTTTCATGATAAGATATAATATTCATTATGGAGTGATATGTATACCTCGTATTCACTTCAAAAGAATGTAAATGCGACCCTTCCATGCTAGGAAATAGCGTTTGCAGATGCCTACGTATCGTAGCAATAGAGTTCTAATGCTTCTCAAAACGCGATATAGCACCTCATTCCTATGTTTCATGATAATATATAATATTCATTGCGAAGTGTCATGTATATCTCGTATTCTCTTCAAAAGAATGTAAATGCGACCCTTCCATGCTAGGAAATAGCGTTTGCAGATGCCTACGTATCGTAGCAATAGAGATCTAATGCTTCTCAAAACGCGATATAGCACCTCATTCCTATGTTTCATGATAATATATAATATTCATTGCGAAGTGTCATGTATATCTCGTATTCACATCAAAAAAATGTAAATGCGACACTTCCATGCTAGGAAATAGCGTTTGCAGATGTCTACGTATCACAGCAATAGAGCACTAATGCTTCTTAGAACGAGATGTCGTATTTCATTTCTATGTTTCGTAATAAGATATAATATTCATTGTGTAATGTTATGTATACCTCGTATTCACTTCAGTGAAATGTACGTGCGAAATTTCCTAGGCTAGGAAATAGAGTATGCAGATGTATACGTATATTAGCAATAGAGTTCTAATGCTTCTCAGAACGCGATATAGCACATAATTCCTATGCTTCATGATAAGATACAATATTCATTGCGAAGTGTCATGTATATATCGTATTCACATCAAAAGAATGTAAATGCGACACTTCCATGCTAGGAAATAGCGTTTGCAGATGTCTACGTATCGTAGCAATAGAGTTCTAATGCTTCTTAAAACGCGATATCGCACCTCACTGCTATGTTTCATGATAAGATATAATATTCATTATGGACTGATATGTATACATCGTACTCACTTCAAAAGAATGTAAATGCGACCCTTCCAAGCCTGGAAATAGCGTTTGCAGATGTCTACGTATCGTAGCAATAGAGCTCTAATGCTCCTTAAAACGCGATATAGCACCTCATTCCTATGTTTCATGATAAGATATAATATTCATTGCGGAGTGTCATGTATATATCGTATTCACATCAAAAGAATGTAAATGCGACACTTCCATGCTAGGAAATAGCGTTTGCAGATGTCTACGTATCGTAGCAATAGAGTTCTAATGCTTCTTAGAACGCGATATCGCACCTCACTGCTATGTTTCATGATAAGATATAATATTCATTATGGACTGATATGTATACATCGTACTCACTTCAAAAGAATGTAAATGCGACCCTTCCATGCTAGGGAAAAGCCTTTGCAGATGTCTACGTATCGTAGCAATAGAGTTCTAATGCTTCTCAAAACGCGATATAGCACCTCCTTCCTATGTTTCATGATAAGATATAATATTCATTGCGAAGTGTCATGTATATCTCGTATTCACATCAAAAGAATGTAAATGCGACACTTCCATGCTAGGAAATAGCGTTTGCAGATGTCTACGTATCACAGCAATAGATCACTAATGCTTCTTAGAACGAGATGTCGTATTTCATTTCTATGTTTCGTAGTAAGATATAATATTCATTGTGTAATGTTATGTATACCTCGTATTCACTTCAGTGAAATGTAAGTGCGAAATTTCCTTGCTAGGAAATAGAGTTTGCAGATGTCTACGTATATTAGCAATAGAGTTCTAATGCTTCTCAAAACGCGATATAGCACCTCATTCCTATGTTTTATGATAAGATATAATATTCATTGCGAAGAGTCATGTATACCTCGTATTCACTTCAAAAGAACGTAAATAAGACACTTCCACGATAGGAAATAGCGTTTGCAGATGTCTACGTATCGTAGCAATAGAGCTCTAATGCTCCTTAAAACGCGATATAGCACCTCATTCCTATGTTTCATGATAAGATATAATATTCATTGCGAAGGGTCATGTATATATCGTATTCACATCAAAAGAATGTAAATGCGACACTTCCATGCTAGGAAATAGCGTCTGCAGATGTCTACGTGTCGTAGCAATAGAGTTCTAATGCTTCTCAAAACGCGGTATCGCATCTCCCTTCTATGTTTCATGATAAGGTATAATATTCATTGCGAAGTGTCATGTATACCTCGTATTCACTTCAAATGAATGTAAATGCGACACTTCCATGCTAGGAAATAGCGTATGCAGATGTCTACGTATCGTAGCAATAGAGCTCTGATGCATCTTAAAACGCGATATCGCATCTCACTGCTATGTTTCATGATAAGATAATATATTCATTATGGAGTGATATGTATACCTCGTACTCACTTCAAAAGAATGTAAATGCGACCCTTCCATGCTAGGGAATAGCCTTTGCAGATGTCTACGTATCGTAGCAATAGAGTTCTAATGCTTCTTAGAACGCGATATCGCATCTCACTTTTATGTTTTATGATAAGATATAATATTCATTGCGAAGTGTCATGTATACCTCGTATTCACTTCAAAGGAATGTAAATGCGACCCTTCCATGCTACTAAATAGCGTTTGCAGATGCCTACGTATCGTTGCAATAGAGTTCTAATGCTTCTCAAAACGCGATATAACACCTCAGTCCTATGTTTCATGATAAGATATAATATTCATTGCGAAGTGTCATGTATATCTCGTATTCACTTCAAACGAATGTAAATGCGACACTTCCATGCTAGGAAATAGCGTTTGCAGATGTCTACGTATCGTAGCAATAGAGTTCTAATGCTCCTTAAAATGCGATATAGCACCTCATTCCTATGTTTCATGATAATATATAATATTCATTGCGAAGTGTCATGTATATCTCGTTTTCACAACAAAAGAATGTAAATGCGACACTTCCATGCTAGGAAATATCGTTTGCAGATGTCTACGTATCGCAGTAATAGAGTTCCAATGCTTCCTAAAACGCTGTATCGCATCTCCCTTCTATGTTTCATGATAAGGTATAATATTCACTGCGAAGTGTCATGTATACCTCGTATTCACTTCAAAAGAATGTAGATGCGACACTTCCATGCTAGGAAATAGCGTTTGCAGATGTCTACGTATCGTAGCAATAGAGCTCTAATGCTTCTTAAAACGCGGTATCGCATCTCACTGCTATGTTTCACGAGAAGATATAATACTCATTATGGAGTGTCATGTATACCTCGTACTCACTTCAAAAGAATGTAAATGCGACCCTTCCATCCTAGGAAATAGCGTTTGCAGATGTCTACGTATCGTAGCACTAGAGTCCTAATGCTTCTTAGAACGCGATATCGCATCTCACTTCTATGTTTCATGATAAGATATAATATTCATTGCGAAGTATCATGTATACCTCGTATTCACTTCAAAAGAACGTAAATAAGACACCTCCATGCTAGGAAATGGCGTTCGCAGATGTCTACGTATCGTAGCAATAGAGTTCTAATGCTTCTTGGAACGCGATAACGCATCTCACTTCTATGTTTCATGATAAGATATAATATTCATTGCGAAGTGTCATGTATACCTCGTATTCACTTCAAAAGAACGTAAATAAGACACTTCCATCCTAGGAAATAGCGTTTGCAGATGTCTACGTATCGTAGCAATAGAGTTCTAATGCTTCTTAGAAGGCGATATCGTATCTCACTGCTATGTTTCATGAGAAGATATAATACTCATTATGGAGTGTTATGTATACCTCGTTCTCACTTCAAAAGAATGTAAATGCGACCCTTCCATCCTAGGAAACAGCGTTTGCAGATGTCTACGTATCATAGCAATAGAGTTCTAATGCTTCTTAGAACGCGATATCGCATCTCACTTCTATGTTTCATGATAAGATATAATATTCATTGCGAAGTGTCATGTATACCTCGTATTCACTTCAGAAGAACGTAAATAAGACACTTCCATGCCAGGAAATAGCGTTTGCAGATGTCTACGTATCGTAGCAATAGAGTTCTAATGCTTCTTAGAAGGCGATATCGCATCTCACTTCTATGATTCATGATAAGATATAATATTCATTGCGAAGTGTCATGTATATCTCGCATTCACTTCAAACGAATGTAAATGCGACACTTCCATGCTGGGAAATAGCGTTTGCAGATGTCTACGTATCGTAGCAATAGAGTTCTAATGCTTCTTAAAACGCGATATCGCATCTCACTGCTATGTTTCATGAGAAGATATAATATTCATTATGGAGTGTTATGTATACCTCGTACTCACTTCAAAAGAATGTAAATGCGACACTTCCATGCTAGGAAATAGCGTTTGCAGATGTCTACGTATCGTAGCAGTAGTGTTCTAATGCTTCTTAAAACGCGATATCGCATCTCACTGCTATGTTTCATGAGAAGATATAATATTCATTATGTAGTGTTATGTATACCTCGATTTCACTTCACAAGAATGTAAATGCGACACTTCCATGCTAGGAAATATCGTTTGCAGATGTCTACGTATCGCAGTAATAGAGTTCCAATGCTTCCTAAAACGCTGTATCGCATCTCCCTTCTATGTTTTATGATAAGGTATAATATTCACTGCGAAGTGTCATGTATACCTCGTATTCACTTCAAAAGAATGTAGATGCGACACTTCCATGCTAGGAAATAGCGTTTGCAGATGTCTACGTATCGTAGCAATAGAGCTCTAATGCTTCTTAAAACGCGGTATCGCATCTCACTGCTATGTTTCACGAGAAGATATAATACTCATTATGGAGTGTCATGTATACCTCGTACTCACTTCAAAAGAATGTAAATGCGACCCTTCCATCCTAGGAAATAGCGTTTGCAGATGTCTACGTATCGTAGCACTAGAGTCCTAATGCTTCTTAGAACGCGATATCGCATCTCACTTCTATGTTTCATGATAAGATATAATATTCATTGCGAAGTATCATGTATACCTCGTATTCACTTCAAAAGAACGTAAATAAGACACCTCCATGCTAGGAAATGGCGTTCGCAGATGTCTACGTATCGTAGCAATAGAGTTCTAATGCTTCTTGGAACGCGATAACGCATCTCACTTCTATGTTTCATGATAAGATATAATATTCATTGCGAAGTGTCATGTATACCTCGTATTCACTTCAAAAGAACGTAAATAGGACACTTCCATCCTAGGAAATAGCGTTTGCAGATGTCAACGTATCGTAGCAATAGAGTTCTAATGCTTCTTAGAAGGCGATATCGTATCTCACTGCTATGTTTCATGAGAAGATATAATACTCATTATGGAGTGTTATGTATACCTCGTTCTCACTTCAAAAGAATGTAAATGCGACCCTTCCATCCTAGGAAACAGCGTTTGCAGATGTCTACGTATCATAGCAATAGAGTTCTAATGCTTCTTAGAACGCGATATCGCATCTCACTTCTATGTTTCATGATAAGATATAATATTCATTGCGAAGTGTCATGTATACCTCGTATTCACTTCAGAAGAACGTAAATAAGACACTTCCATGCCAGGAAATAGCGTTTGCAGATGTCTACGTATCGTAGCAATAGAGTTCTAATGCTTCTTAGAAGGCGATATCGCATCTCACTTCTATGATTCATGATAAGATATAATATTCATTGCGAAGTGTCATGTATATCTCGCATTCACTTCAAACGAATGTAAATGCGACACTTCCATGCTAGGAAATAGCGTTTGCAGATGTCTACGTATCGTAGCAATAGAGTTCTAATGCTTCTTAAAACGCGATATCGCATCTCACTGCTATGTTTCATGAGAAGATATAATATTCATTATGGAGTGTTATGTATACCTCGTACTCACTTCAAAAGAATGTAAATGCGACACTTCCATGCTAGGAAATAGCGTTTGCAGATGTCTACGTATCGTAGCAGTAGTGTTCTAATGCTTCTTAAAACGCGATATCGCATCTCACTGCTATGTTTCATGAGAAGATATAATATTCATTATGTAGTGTTATGTATACCTCGATTTCACTTCACAAGAATGTAAACGCGACACTTCCTTGCTAGGAAATATTGTTTGCAGATGTCTACGTATCGTAGCACTAGAGTTCTAATGCTTCTTAGAACGCGATATAGCATCTCACTTCTATGTTTCATGATAAGATATAATATTCATTGCGAAGTGTCATGTAAACCTCGATTTCACTTCACAAGAATGTAAAAGCGACACTTCCTTGCTAGGAAATATTGTTTGCAGATGTCTACGTATCACAGCAATAGGGTTCTAATGCTTCTTAGAACGCGATATCGCATCTCACTTCTATGTTTCATGATAAGATATAATATTCATTGCGAAGTGTCATGTATACCTCGTATTCACTTCAAAAGAACGTAAATAAGACACTTCCACGCTAGGAAATAGCGTTTGCAGATGTCTACGTATCGTAGCAGTAGAGCTCTAATGCTCCTTAAAACGCGATATAGCACCTCATTCCTATGTTTCATGACAAGGTATAATATTCATTGCGAAGAGTCATGTATACCTCGTATTCACTTCAAATGAATGTAAATGAGACACTTCCATGCTAGGAAATAGCGTTTGCAGATGTCTACGTATCGTAGCAATAGAGCTCTCATGCTTCTTAAAACGCGATATCGCATCTCACTGCTATGTTTCATGATAAGATATAATATTCATTATGGAGTGATATGTATACCTCGTACTTACTTCAAAAGAATGTAAATGCGTCCCTTCCATGCTAGGGAATAGCCTTTGCAGATGTCTACGTATCGTAGCAATAGAGTTCTAATGCTTCTTAGAACGCGATATCGCATCTCACTTTTATGTTTTATGATAAGATATAATATTCATTGCGAAGTGTCATGTATACCTCGTATTCACTTCAAAATAATGTAAATATGACACTTCCATGCTAGGAAATACCATTTGCAGATGTCTACGTATCGTAGCAATAGAGTTCTAATGCGTCTTAAAACGAGATGCCGCATTTCGTTTCTATGTTTCGTGATAAGATATAATATTCATTGTGGAGTGTTATGTATTCCTCGTATTCACTTCAGTGGAATGCCAGTGGAATGTAAGTGTAATGCTAGGAAATAGAGTTTGCAGATGTCTACGCATATTAGCAATAGAGTTCTAATGCTTCTCAAAACGCGATATAGCACCTCATTCCTATGTCTCATGATAAGATATAATATTCATTGCGAAGTGCCATGTATACCTCGTATTCACTTCAAAAGAATGTATATGCGACACTTCCATGCTAGGAAATAGCGTTTGCAGATGTCTACGTATCGCAGCAATAGAGTTCTTATGCTTCCTAAAACGCGATATCGCATCTCTCTTCTATGTTTCATGTTAAGATATAATATTCATTGCGAAGTGTCATGTATACCTCGTATTCACTTCAAAAGAATGTAAATGCGACACTTCCTTGCTAGGAAATATTGTTTGCAGATGTCTACGTATCACAGCAATAGAGTACTAATCCTTCTTAAAACGCGATATCGCATCTCACTGCTATGTTTCATGATAAGATATAATATTCATTATGGAGTGTTATGTATACATCGTACTCACTTCAAAAGAAAGTAAATGCGACCCTTCCATGCTAGGAAATAGCCTTTGCAGATGTCTACGTATCGTAGCTATAGAGTTCTAATGCTTCTCAAAACGCGATATAGCACCTCATTCCTATGTTTCATGATAAGATATAATATTCATTGCGAAGTGTCATGTATACCTCGATTTCACTTCACAAGAATGTAAATGCGACACTTCCTTGCTAGGAAATATTGTTTGCAGATGTCTACGTATCACAGTAATAGAGTAATAATGCTTCTTAAAACGAGATGTCGTATTACATTTCTATGTTTCGTAATAAGATATAATTCTCATTGTGTAATGTTATGTATACCTCGTATTCACTTCAGTGGAATGTAAGTGCCACATGTCCATGCTAGGAAATAGAGTTTGCAGATGTCTACGTGTTGTAGCAATAGAGTTCTCATGCTTCTTAAAACGCGATATCGCATCTCACCTCTATGTTTCATGATAAGATATAATATTCATTATGGAGTGATATGTATACCTCGTACTCACTTCAAAGGAATGTAAATGCGACCCTTCCATGCTAGGGAATTGCCTTTGCAGATGTCTACGTATCGTAGCAATAGAGTTCTAATGCTTCTTAGAACGCGATATCGCATCTCACTTTTATGTTTCATGATAAGATATAATATTCATTGCGAAGTGTCATGTATACCTCGTATTCACTTCAAAAGAATGTAAATGCGACCCTTCCATGCTAGGAAATAGCGTTTGCAGATGCCTACGTATCGTAGCAATAGAGTTCTAATGCTTCTCAAAACGCGATATAGCACCTCATTCCTATGTTTCATGATAAGATATAATATTCATTGCGAAGTGTCATGTATATCTCGTATTCACTTCAAACGAATGTAAATGCGACACTTCCATGCTAGGAAATAGCGTTTGCAGATGTCTACGTATCGTAGCACTAGAGTTCTAATGCTTCTTAGAACGCGATATAGCATCTCACTTCTATGTTTCATGATAAGATATAATATTCATTGCGAAGTGTCATGTAAACCTCGATTTCACTTCACAAGAATGTAAAAGCGACACTTCCTTGCTAGGAAATATTGTTTGCAGATGTCTACGTATCACAGCAATAGGGTTCTAATGCTTCTTAGAACGCGATATCGCATCTCACTTCTATGTTTCATGATAAGATATAATATTCATTGCGAAGTGTCATGTATACCTCGTATTCACTTCAAAAGAACGTAAATAAGACACTTCCACGCTAGGAAATAGCGTTTGCAGATGTCTACGTATCGTAGCAGTAGAGCTCTAATGCTCCTTAAAACGCGATATAGCACCTCATTCCTATGTTTCATGACAAGGTATAATATTCATTGCGAAGAGTCATGTATACCTCGTATTCACTTCAAATGAATGTAAATGAGACACTTCCATGCTAGGAAATAGCGTTTGCAGATGTCTACGTATCGTAGCAATAGAGCTCTCATGCTTCTTAAAACGCGATATCGCATCTCACTGCTATGTTTCATGATAAGATATAATATTCATTATGGAGTGATATGTATACCTCGTACTTACTTCAAAAGAATGTAAATGCGTCCCTTCCATGCTAGGGAATAGCCTTTGCAGATGTCTACGTATCGTAGCAATAGAGTTCTAATGCTTCTTAGAACGCGATATCGCATCTCACTTTTATGTTTTATGATAAGATATAATATTCATTGCGAAGTGTCATGTATACCTCGTATTCACTTCAAAATAATGTAAATATGACACTTCCATGCTAGGAAATACCATTTGCAGATGTCTACGTATCGTAGCAATAGAGTTCTAATGCGTCTTAAAACGAGATGCCGCATTTCGTTTCTATGTTTCGTGATAAGATATAATATTCATTGTGGAGTGTTATGTATTCCTCGTATTCACTTCAGTGGAATGCCAGTGGAATGTAAGTGTAATGCTAGGAAATAGAGTTTGCAGATGTCTACGCATATTAGCAATAGAGTTCTAATGCTTCTCAAAACGCGATATAGCACCTCATTCCTATGTCTCATGATAAGATATAATATTCATTGCGAAGTGCCATGTATACCTCGTATTCACTTCAAAAGAATGTAAATATGACACTTCCATGCTAGGAAATAGCGTTTGCAGATGTCTACGTATCGCAGCAATAGAGTTCTAATGCTCCCTAAAATGCGATATCGCACCTCCCTTCTATGTTTCGTGAGAAGGTGTAATATTCATTGCGAAGTGTCATGTATACATGGTATTCACTTCAAAAGAATGCAAATGCGACACTTCCTTGCTAGGAAATATTGTTTGCAGATGTCTACGTATCACAGCAATAGAGTAATAATGCTTCCTAAAACGAGATGTCGTATTTCATTTCTATGTTTCGTAATAAGATATAATACTCATTGTGTAATGTTATGTATACCTCGTATTCACTTCAGTGGAATGTAAGTGCCACATGTCCATGCTAGGAAATAGAGTTTGCAGAAGTGTACGCATATTAGCAATAGAGTTCTAATGCTTCTCAAAACGCGATATAGCACCTCATTCCTATGTTTCATGATAAGCTATAATATTCATTGCGAAGTGTCATGTATATCTCGTATTCACTTCAAAAGAATGTATATGCGACACTTCCATGCTAGGAAATAGCGTTTGCAGATGTCTACGTATCGCAGCAATAGAGTTCTTATGCTTCCTAAAACGCGATATCGCATCTCTCTTCTATGTTTCATGTTAAGATATAATATTCATTGCGAAGTGTCATGTATACCTCGTATTCACTTCAAAAGAATGTAAATGCGACACTTCCTTGCTAGGAAATATTGTTTGCAGATGTCTACGTATCACAGCAATAGAGTACTAATCCTTCTTAAAACGCGATATCGCATCTCACTGCTATGTTTCATGATAAGATATAATATTCATTATGGAGTGTTATGTATACATCGTACTCACTTCAAAAGAAACTAAATGCGACCCTTCCATGCTAGGAAATAGCCTTTGCAGATGTCTACGTATCGTAGCTATAGAGTTCTAATGCTTCTCAAAACGCGATATAGCACCTCATTCCTATGTTTCATGATAAGATATAATATTCATTGCGAAGTGTCATGTATACCTCGATTTCACTTCACAAGAATGTAAATGCGACACTTCCTTGCTAGGAAATATTGTTTGCAGATGTCTACGTATCACAGTAATAGAGTAATAATGCTTCTTAAAACGAGATGTCGTATTACATTTCTATGTTTCGTAATAAGATATAATTCTCATTGTGTAATGTTATGTATACCTCGTATTCACTTCAGTGGAATGTAAGTGCCACATGTCCATGCTAGGAAATAGAGTTTGCAGATGTCTACGCATATTAGCAATAGAGTACTAATGCTTCTCAAAACGCGATATAGCACCTCATTCCTATGTTTCATGATAAGATATAATATTCATTGCGAAGTGTCATGTATATCTCGTATTCACTTCAAAAGAATGTAAATGCGACACTTCCATGCTAGGAAGTAGCGTTTGCAGATGTCTACATATCGCAGCAATAGAGTTCTAATGCTTCCTAAAACGCGATATCGCACCTCTCTCCTATGTTTCATGATAAGGTATAATATTCATTGCGAAGTGTCATGTATACCTCGTATTCACTTCAAAGGAATGTAAATGCGACACTTCCTTGCTAGGAAATATTGTTTGCAGATGTCTACGTATCACAGCAATAGAGTACTAATGCTTCTTAAAACGAGATGTCGTATTTCACTTCTATGTTTCGTAATAAGATATAATATTCATTGTGTAAAGTTATGTATACCTCGTATTCACTTCAGTGGAATGTAAGTGCGAAGTTTCCTTGCTAGGAAATAGAGTTTGCAGATGTCTACGTATAATAGCATTAGAGTTCTAATCCTTCTCAAAACGCGATATAGCACCTCATTCCTATGTTTCATGATAAGCTATAATATTCATTGCAAAGTGTCAGGTATATCTCGTATTCACTTCAAAAGAATGTAAATGCGGCACTTCCATGCTAGGAAATAGCGTTTGCAGATGTCTACGTATCGCAGCAATAGAGTTCTAATGCTTCTTAGAACGCGATATCGCATCTCACTTCTATGTTTCATGATAAGATATAATATTCATTGCGAAGTGTCATGTATACCTCGTATTCACTTCAAAAGAATGTAGATGCGACACTTCCATGCTAGGAAATAGCGTTTGCAGATGTCTACGTATCGTAGCAATAGAGTTCTAATGCTTCTTAAAACGCGGTGTCGCATCTCACTGCTATGTTTCATGAGAAGATATAATATTCATTATGGAGTGTTATGTATACCTCGTACTCACTTCAAAGGAATGTAAATGCGACCCTTCCACGCTAGGAAATAGCGTTTGCAGATGTCTACGTATCGCAGCAATAGACTTCTAATGCTTCCTAAAACGCGATATCGCATCTCACTGCTATGTTTCATGAGAAGATATAATATTCATTATGAAGTGTTATGTATACCTCGTACTCACTTCAAGAGAATGTAAATGCGACCCTTCCACGCTAGAAAATAGCGTTTTCAGATGTCTACGTATCGTAGCAATAGAGTTCTAATGCTTCTTAGAACGCGATATCGCATCTCACTTCTATGTTTCATGATGAGATATAATGTTCATTGCGAAGTGTCGTCTATACCTCGTATTCACTTCAAAAGAATGTAAATGCGACACTTCCATGCTAGGAAATAGTGTTTGCAGATGTCTACGTATAATAGCAATAGAGTTCTAATGCTTCTCAAAACGCGACGTAGCACCTCATTCCTATGTTTCATGATAAGCTATAATATTCATTGCGAAGTGTCATGTATATCTCGTATTCACTTCTAAGGAATGTAAATGCGACACATCCATGCTAGGAAATAGCGTTTGCATATGTCTACTTATCGCAGCAATAGAGTTCGAATGCTTCCTAAAACGCGATATCGCATCTCTCTTCTATGCTTCATGATAAGGTATAATATTCATTGCGAAGTGTCATGTATACCTCGTATTCACTTCAAATGAATGTAAATGCGACACTTCCATGCTAGGAACTAGCGTTTGCAGATGTCTACGTATCGTAGCCATAGAGTTCTAATGCTTCTCAAAACGCGATATCGCATCTCACTGCTCTGTTTCATGAGAAGATATAATATTCATTATGGAGTGTTATGTATACCTCGTATTCACTACAAAAGAATGTAAATGCGACACTTCCGTGCTAGGAAACAGCGTTTGCAGATGTCTACGTATCGTAGCAATAGGGTTCTAATGCTTCTTAAAACGCGATATCGCATCTCACTTCTATCTTTCATGATAAGATATAATATTCATTGCGAAGTGTCATGTATACCTCGATTTCACTTCACAAGAATGTAAATGCGACACTTCCTTGCTAGGAAATATTGTTTGCAAGATGTTTACGTATCACAGCAATAGAGTACTAATGCTTCTTAAAACGAGATGTCGTATTTAATTTCTATGTTCCGTAATAAGATATAATATTCATTGTGTAATGTTATGCATACCTCGTATTCACTTCAAAAGTATGTAAGTGCGACACTTCCTTGCTAGGAAATATTGTTTGCAGATGTCTACGTATCGTAGAAATGAAGTTCTAGTGCTTCTTAAATCACGATATCGCATCTCATTTCTATGTTTCGTGAGAAGGTGTAATATTCACTGCGAAGTGTCATGTATACATGGTATTCACTTCAAAAGAATGTAAATGCGACACTTTCTTGCTAGGAGATATTGTTTGCAAATGTATACGTATCGTCGCAATAGAGCTCTAATGCTTCTCAAAACGCGAAATCGCAACTCATTCCTATGTTTCATTATAAGATATAATATTAATTGCGAAGTGTCATGTATATCTCGTATTCGCTGCAATAGAATGTAAATGCGAAACTTCCATGCTAGGAAATATCGTTTGCAGATGTCTACGTATCCTAGCAATAGAGTTCTAATGCTTCTCAAAACGAGATATCGCAAATCATTCCTATGTTTCATGATAAGATATAATATTCATTGCGAAGTGTCATGTATATCTCGTATTCACTTCAAAAGAATGTAAATGCGAAACTTCCATGCTAGGAAATAGCGTTTGCAGATGTCTACGTATCGTGGCGATAGAGTTATATTGCTCCTTAGAACGCGATATCGCATATCACTTCTATGTTTCATGATAACATGTAATATTCATTGCGAAGTGTCATGTATACCTCGTATTCACTTCAAAAGAATGTAAATGCGAAACTTCCAGGCTAGGAAGTAGCGTTTGCAGATGTCTACGTATCGTAGCGATAGAGTTCTAATGCTTCTTAAAACGAGATGTCGCATTTCATTTCCATGTTTCGTAATAAGATATAATATTCATTGTGGAGTGTCATGCATACCTCGTACTCACATCACAAGAATGTAAATGCGACACATCCATGCAAGGAAATAGCGTTTGCAGATGTCAACGTATTTTAGCAATTGAGATCTAATGCTTCTCAATACGCGATATCGCATCTCATTCCTATGTTTCCTTATAAGATATAATACTCATTGCGAAGAGTCACGTATACCTCGCATTCACTTCAAATGAATGTAAATGTGACACTTCCATGCTAGGAAATAGCGTTTGCAGATGTCTACGCATCGTAGCAATAGAGTTCTAGCGCTTCTTAAATCGCGATATCGCATCTCACTTCTATGTTTCGAGATAAGATATAATATTCATTGCGAAGAGTCATGTATACCTCGTATTCACTTCAAAAGAATGTAAATGCGACACTTCCTTGCTAGGAAGTAGCGTTTCCAGATGACCACGTATCGTAAGAATGGAGTTCTAATACTTCTTAAAATGAGATATCGCATCTCATTTCTATGTTTCATGATAAGATATAATATCCATTGCGAAATGACGTGCACACCTCGTATTCACGTCAATGGAATGTAAATGCGACACCTCCATGCTAGGAATTAGGGTTTGCAGATGTCTACGTATATTAGCAATAGAGTTCTAATGCTTCTCAAAACGCGATATCGCATCTCACTTCTATGTTTCATGATTAGATATAATATTCATTGCGAAGTGTCATGTATACCTCGTATTAACTTCAAAAGAATGTAAATGCGACACTTCCATGCTAGGAAATTGCCTTTGCAGATGTCTACGTATCGTAGCAATAGAGTTCTAATACTACTTAAAACGTGATGTCGTATTTCATTTCTATGTTTCGTGATAAGATATAATATTCATTATGGAGTGTTATGTATACCTCGTATTGACTTCAAAAGAATGTAAATGCTACACTTCCTTGCTAGGAAATAACATTTGCAGATGTCTACGCATCGTAGCCATAGAGTTCTAGTGCTTCTTAAACAGCGATATCGCATTTCACTTCTATGTTTCGTGATAAGACATAATATTCATTGCGAAGTGTCATGTATACCTCGTATTCACTTCAAAAGAATGTAAATGCGACACTTCCATGCTAGCAAATAGCGTTTGCAGATGTCTACGTATCGTAGCAATAGAGCTCTAGTGCTTCTTAAAACGCGATTTCGCATCTCACTTATATGTTTCATGATAAGGTATAATATTCATTGCGAAGTGTCATGTACACCTCGTGTTCACTTCAAATGAATGTAAATGCGACACTTCCCTGCTAGGAAGTAGAGTTTGCAGGTGTCTACGTATCGAAGCAATAGGGTTCTACTGCTTCTCAAAACGCGATATCGCATCTCATTTCCATGTTTCATGGTGAGATATAATATTCATTGCGAAGTGTCATGTATACCTCGTATTCACTTCAAATGAATGTAAATGCGAAACTTCCATGCTAGCAAATAGCGTTTGCAGATGTCTACGTATCGTAGCAATAGAGTTCTAATGCTTCTTAAAACGCGATATCACATCTCACTTCTATGTTTCGAGATAAGATATAATATTCATTGCGAAGTGTCATGTATACCTCATATTCTCTTCAAAAGAATGTAAAAGCGATACTTCCTTGCTAGGAAATAGCGTTTCCAGATGACCACGTATCGTAAGAATGGAGTTCTAATGCTCCTTAAAACGAGATGTCGCATTCCATTTCTATGTTTCGTGATAAGATATAATATTCATTGTGGAGTGAGACGTATACCTCGTATTCACTTCAAAAGATTGTAAATGCGACACTTCCTTGCTAGGAAATATTGTTTGCAGATGTCTACGTATCGTAAAAATAGAGTTCTATTGCTTCTTAAAACGCGATATCGCATATTTCCTTTATGTTTCTTGATAAGATATAATATTCATTGCGAAGTGTCATGTATACCTCGTATTCACTTCAAAGGGATGTAAGTGCGACACTTCCTTGCTAGGATATAGCGTTTCCAGATGACTACGTGTCGAAACAATAGAGTTCTAGTGATTCTTAAAACGCGATATCGCATCTCACTTCTATGTTTCATGATAAGATATAATATTCATTGCGAAGTGTCATGTATACCTCGTATTCACTTCAAAAGAATGTAAATGCGACACTTCCATGCTAGGAAATAGCGTTTGCAGATGTCTACGTATCGTGGCAATAGAGTTCTAATGCTTCTTAAAATGAGAAGTAGCATTTCATTTCTATGTTTCGTAATAAGATATAATATTCATTGTGGAATGTTATGCATACCTCGTATTCACTTCAAAGGATGTTAGTGCGACACTTGCTTGCTAGGAAATAACACATGCAGATGTCTACGCATCGTAGCAATAGAGTTCTAATGCTTCTTAAATCGCGATATCGCATCTCACTGCTATGCTTCATGATAAGATATAATATTCATTGCGAAGTGTCATGTATACCTCGTATTCACTTCAAAAGATTGTAAATGCGACACTTTCTTGCTAGGAAATATTGTTTGCAGATGTCTACGTATCGTAAAAATAGAGTTCTATTGCTTCTTAAAACGCGATATCGCATATTTCCACTATGTTTCTTGATAAGATATAATATTCATTGCGAAGTGTCATGTATACCTCGTATTCACTTCAAAAGAATGTAAATGCGACACTTGCATGCTAGGAAATAGCGTTTGCAGATGCCTACGTATCGTAGCAATAGAGTTCTAATGCTTCTAAAACGCGATATCGCGTCTCACTTCTATGTTTCATGACAAGATATAATATTCATTGCGAAGTGTCATGTATACCTCGTAGTCACTTCAAATGAATGTAAATGCGAAACTTCCATGCTAGGAAATAGCGTTTGCAGATGTCTACGTATCGTAGCAAAGGAGTTCTAATGTCTACGTATCGTAGCAACGGCTTCCTAAAACGAGATGTCGCATCTCACTTCTATGTTTCGTGATAAGATATAATATTCATTGCGAAGTGTCATGTATACCTCGTATTCACTTCAAATGAATGTAAATGCGAAACTTCCATGCTAGCAAATAGCGTTTGCAGATGTCTACGTATCGTAGCAATAGAGTTCTAGTGCTTCTTAAAACGCGATTTCGCATCTCACTTATATGTTTCATGATAAGGTATAATATTCATTGCGAAGTGTCATGTATACCTCGTATTCACTTCAAATGAATGTAAATGCGACACTTCCCTGCTAGGAAGTAGAGTTTGCAGGTGTCTACGTATCGAAGCAATAGGGTTCTACTGCTTCTCAAAACGCGATGTCGCATCTCATTTCCATGTTTCATGATGAGATATAGTATTCATTGCGAAGTGTCATGTATACCTCGTAGTCACTTCAAATGAATGCAAATGCGACACTTCCATGCTAGGAAATAGCGTTTGCAGATGTCTACGTATCGTAGCAACGGAGTTCTAATGCTTCTTAAAACGAGATGTCGCATCTCACTTCTATGTTTCGAGATAAGATATAATATTCATTGCGAAGTGTCATGTATACCTCGTATTCACTTCAAATGAATGTAAATGCGACACTTCCCTGCTAGGAAGTAGAGTTTGCAGGTGTCTACGTATCGAAGCAATAGAGTTCTAATGCTTCCTAAAACGCGATATCGCACCTCTCTCCTGTGTTTCATGATAAGGTATAATATTCATTGCGAAGTGTCATGTATACCTCGTATTCACTTCAAAAGAATGTAAATGCGACACTTCCATGCTAGGAAATAGCGTTTGCAGATGTCTACGTATCGTAGCAATAGAGTTCTAATGCTTCTTAAAATGAGAAGTCGCATTTCATTTCTATGTTTCGTAATAAGATGTAATATTCATTGTGGAATGTTATGCATACCTCGTATTCACTTCAAAGGATGTTAAGGCGACACTTGCTTGCTAGGAAATAGCATATGCAGATGTCTACGCATCGTAGCAATAGAGTTCTAATGCTTCTTAAATCGCGATGTCGCATCTCATTTCTATGTTTCATGATCAGATATAATATTCATTGCGAAGTGTCATGTATACCTCGTATTCACTTCAAAGGGATGTAAGTGCGGCACTTGCATGCTAGGAAATAGCGTTTGCAGATGCCTACGTATCGTAGCAATAGAGTTCTAATGCTTCTAAAACGCGCTATCGCATCTCACTTCTATGTTTCATGACAAGATATAATATTCATTGCGAAGTGTCATGTATACCTCGTAGTCACTTCAAATGAATGTAAATGCGACACTTCCATGCTAGGAAATAGCGTTTGCAGATGTCTACGTATCGTAGCAAAGGAGTTCTAATGTCTACGTATCGTAGCAACGGCTTCTTAAAACGAGATGTCGCATCTCACTTCTATGTTTCGTGATAAGATATAATATTCATTGCGACGTGTCATGTATACCTCGTATTCACTTCAAATGAATGTAAATGCGAAACTTCCATGCTAGCAAATAGCGTTTGCAGATGTCTACGTATCGTAGCAATAGAGTTCTAGTGCTTCTTAAAACGCGATTTCGCATCTCACTTATATGTTTCATGATAAGGTATAATATTCATTGCGAAGTGTCATGTATACCTCGTATTCACTTCAAATGAATGTAAATGCGACACTTCCCTGCTAGGAAGTAGAGTTTGCAGGTGTCTACGTATCGAAGCAATAGGGTTCTACTGCTTCTCAAAACGCGATGTCGCATCTCATTTCCATGTTTCATGATGAGATATAATATTCATTGCGAAGTGTCATGTATACCTCGTATTCACTTCAAAAGAATGTAAATGCGACACTAGCATGCTAGGAAATAGCGTTTGCAGATGTCTACGTATCGTAGCAATAGAGTTCTAATGCTTCTTAAAACGCGATATCGCATCTCACTTCTATGTTTCATGATAAGATATAATATTCATTGCGAAGTGCCATGTATACCTCGTAGTCACTTCAAATGAATGTAAATGCGACACTTCCATGCTAGGAAACAGCGTTTGCAGATGTCTACGTATCGTAGCAAAGGAGTTCTAATGTCTACGTATCGTAGCAACGGCTTCTTAAAACGAGATGTCGCATCTCACTTCTATGTTTCGTGATAAGATGTAATATTCATTGCGAAGTGTCATGTATACCTCGTATTCACTTCAAATGAATGTAAATGCGAAACTTCCATGCTAGCAAATAGCGTTTGCAGATGTCTACGTATCGTAGCAATAGAGTTCTAGTGCTTCTTAAAACGCGATTTCGCATCTCACTTATATGTTTCATGATAAGGTATAATATTCATTGCGACGTGTCATGTATACCTCGTATTCACTTCAAATGAATGTAAATGCGACACTTCCCTGCTAGGAAGTAGAGTTTGCAGGTGTCTACGTATCGAAGCAATAGGGTTCTACTGCTTCTCAAAACGCGATGTCGCATCTCATTTCCATGGTTCATGATGAGATATAATATTCATTGCGAAGTGTCATGTATACCTCGTAGTCACTTCAAATGAATGTAAATGCGACACTTCCATGCTAGGAAATAGCGTTTGCAGATGTCTACGTATCGTAGCAATAGAGTTCTAATGCTTCTAAAACGCGATATCGCATCTCACTTCTATGTTTCATGACAAGATATAATATTCATTGCGAAGTGTCATGTATACCTCGTAGTCACTTCAAATGAATGTAAATGCGACACTTCCATGCTAGGAAATAGCGTTTGCAGATGTCTACGTATCGTAGCAAAGGAGTTCTAATGTCTACGTATCGTAGCAACGGCTTCTTAAAACGAGATGTCGCATCTCACTTCTATGTTTCGTGATAAGATGTAATATTCATTGCGAAGTGTCATGTATACCTCGTATTCACTTCAAATGAATGTAAATGCGAAACTTCCATGCTAGCAAATAGCGTTTGCAGATGTCTACGTATCGTAGCAATAGAGTTCTAGTGCTTCTTAAAACGCGATTTCGCATCTCACTTATATGTTTCATGATAAGGTATAATATTCATTGCGAAGTGTCATGTATACCTCGTATTCACTTCAAATGAATGTAAATGCGACACTTCCCTGCTAGGAAGTAGAGTTTGCAGGTGTCTACGTATCGAAGCAATAGGGTTCTACTGCTTCTCAAAACGCGATGTCGCATCTCATTTCCATGGTTCATGATGAGATATAATATTCATTGCGAAGTGTCATGTATACCTCGTAGTCACTTCAAATGAATGTAAATGCGACACTTCCATGCTAGGAAATAGCGTTTGCAGATGTCTACGTATCGTAGCAATAGAGTTCTAATGCTTCTAAAACGCGATATCGCATCTCACTTCTATGTTTCATGACAAGATATAATATTCATTGCGAAGTGTCATGTATACCTCGTAGTCACTTCAAATGAATGTAAAGGCGACACTTCCATGCTAGGAAATAGCGTTTGCAGATGTCTACGTATCGTAGCAAAGGAGTTCTAATGTCTACGTATCGTAGCAACGGCTTCTTAAAACGAGATGTCGCATCTCACTTCTATGTTTCGTGATAAGATATAATATTCATTGCGAAGTGTCATGTATACCTCGTATTCACTTCAAATGAATGTAAATGCGAAACTTCCATGCTAGCAAATAGCGTTTGCAGATGTCTACGTATCGTAGCAATAGAGTTCTAGTGCTTCTTAAAACGCGATTTCGCATCTCACTTATATGTTTCATGATAAGGTATAATATTCATTGCGAAGTGTCATGTATACCTCGTATTCACTTCAAACGAATGTAAATGCGACACTTCCCTGCTAGGAAGTAGAGTTTGCAGGTGTCTACGTATCGAAGCAATAGGGTTCTACTGCTTCTCAAAACGCGATGTCGCATCTCATTTCCATGTTTCATGATGAGATATAATATTCATTGCGAAGTGTCATGTATACCTCGTAGTCACTTCAAATGAATGTAAATGCGACACTTCCATGCTAGGAAATAGCGTTTGCAGATGTCTACGTATCGTAGCAACGGAGTTCTAATGCTTCTTAAACCGAGATGTCGCATCTCACTTCTATGTTTCGAGATAAGATATAATATTCATTGCGACGTGTCATGTATACCTCGTATTCACTTCAAAAGAATGTAAATGCGACACTTCCATGCTAGGAAATAGCGTTTGCAGAAGTCTACGTATCGTAGCAATAGAGTTCTAATGCTTCTTAAAATGAGAAGTCGCATTTCATTTCTATGTTTCGTAATAAGATGTAATATTTATTGTGGAATGTTATGCATACCTCGTATTCACTTCAAAGGATGTTAAGGCGACACTTGCTTGCTAGGAAATAACATATGCAGATGTCTACGCATCGTAGCAATAGAGTTCTAATGCTTCTTAAATCGCGATGTCGCATCTCATTTCTATGTTTCATGATCAGATATAATATTCATTGCGAAGTGTCATGTATACCTCGTATTCACTTCAAAGGGATGTAAGTGCGGCACTTCCTTGCTAGGAAATAGCGTTTCCAGATGACTACGTGTGGAAACAGTAGAGTTCTAATGATTCTTAAAACGCGATATCGCATCTCACTTCTATGTTTTATGATAAGATATAATATTCATTGCGAAGTGTCATGTATACCTCGTATTCACTTCAAAAGAATGTAAATGCGACACTAGCATGCTAGGAAATAGCGTTTGCAGATGTCTACGTATCGTAGCAATAGAGTTCTAATGCTTCTTAAAACGCGATATCGCATCTCACTTCTATGTTTCATGATAAGATATAATATTCATTGCGAAGTGTCATGTATACCTCTTATTCACTTCAAAAGAATGTAAATGCGACACTTGCATGCTAGGAAATACCGTTTGCAGATGTCTACGTATCGTAGCAATAGAGTTCTAATGCTTCTTAAAACGCGATATCGCATCTCACTTCTATGTTTCATGATAAGATATAATATTCATTGCGAAGTGTCATGTATACCTCGTATTCACTTCAAAAGAATGTAAATGCGACACTTCCATGCTTGGAAATAGCGATTGCAGATGTCTACGAATCGTAGCAACAGAATTCTAATGCTCCTTAAAACGAGATGTCGCATTTCATTTCTATGTTTCGTGATAAGATATAATATTCATTGTGGAGTGAGATGTATACCTCGTATTAACTTCAAAAGATTGTAAATGCGACACTTCCTTGCTAGGAAATATTGTTTGCAGATGTCTACGTATCGTAAAAATAGAGTTCTATTGCTTCTTAAAACGCGATATCGCATATTTCCTTTATGTTTCTTGATAAGATATAATATTCATTGCGAAGTGTCATGTATACCTCGTATTCACTTCAAAGGGATGTAAGTGCGACACTTCCTTGCTAGGATATAGCGTTTCCAGATGACTACGTGTCGAAACAATAGAGTTCTAGTGATTCTTAAAACGCGATATCGCATCTCACTTCTATGTTTCATGATAAGATATAATATTCATTGCGAAGTGTCATGTATACCTCGTATTCACTTCAAAAGAATGTAAATGCGACACTTCCATGCTAGGAAATAGCGTTTGCAGATGTCTACGTATCGTAGCAACGGAGTTCTAATGCTTCTTAAAACGAGATGTCGCATCTCACTTCTATGTTTCGAGATAAGATATAATATTCATTGCGAAGTGTCATGTATACCGCGTATTCACTTCAAGTGAATGTAAATGCGAAACTTCCATGCTAGCAAATAGCGTTTGCAGATGTCTACGTATCGTAGCAATAGATTTCTAATGCTTCTTAAAACGCGATTTCGCATCTCACTTCTATGTTTCATGATAAGATATAATATTCATTGCCAAGTGTCATGTATACCTCGTATTCACTTCAAAAGAATGTAAATGCGACACTTCCATGCTAGGAAATAGCGTTTGCAGATGTCTACGTATCGTAGCAATAGAGTTCTAATGCTTCTTAAAATGAGAAGTCGCATTTCATTTCTATGTTTCGTAATAAGATGTAATATTCATTGTGGAATGTTATGCATAACTCGTATTCACTTCAAAAGATGTTAAGGCGACACTTGCTTGCTAGGAAATAACATATGCAGATGTCTACGCATCTGAGCAATAGAGTTCTAATGCTTCTTAAATCGCGATGACGCATCTCATTTCTATGTTTCATGATCAGATATAATATTCATTGCGAAGTGTCATGTATACCTCGTATTCACTTCAAAGGGATGTAAGTGCGGCACTTCCTTGCTAGGAAATAGCGTTTCCAGATGACTACGTGTGGAAACAGTAGAGTTCTAATGATTCTTAAAACGCGATATCGCATCTCACTTCTATGTTTTATGATATGATATAATATTCATTGCGAAGTGTCATGTATACCTCGTATTCACTTCAAAAGAATGTAAATGCGACACTAGCATGCTAGGAAATAGCGTTTGCAGATGTCCACGTATCGTAGCAATAGATTTCTAATGCTTCTTAAAACGCGATATCGCATCTCACTTCTATGTTTCATGATAAGATATAATATTCATTGCGAAGTGTCATGTATACCTCTTATTCACTTCAAAAGAATGTAAATGCGACACTTCCATGCTAGGAAATAGCGTTTGCAGATGTCTACGCATCGTAGCAATATAGTTCCAGCGCTTCGTAAATCGCGATATCGCATCTCACTTCTATGTTTCTGATAACATATAATATTCATTGTAGAGTGTTATGTATACCTCATATTCACTTCAAAAGAATGTAAATGCGACACTTCCATGCTAGGAAATAGCGTTTGCAGATGTCTACCTATCGTAGAAATAGAGTTCTAATGCTTCTTAAAATGCGATATCACATCTCACTTCTATGTTTCATGATAATGTATAATATTCATTGCGAAGTGTCATGTATACCTCGTATTCACTTCAAATGAATGTAAATGCGAAACTTCCATGCTAGCAAATAGCGTTTGCAGATGTCTACGTATCGTAGCAATAGAGTTCTAATGCTTCTTAGAACGCGATTTCGCATCTCACTCCTATGTTTCATGATAAGATATAATATTCATTGCCAAGTGTCATGTATACCTCGTATTCACTTCAAAAGAATGTAAATGCGACACTTCCATGCTAGGAAATAGCGTTTGCAGATGTCTACGTATCGTAGCAATAGAGTTCTAATGCTTCTTAAAATGAGAAGTCGCATTTCATTTCCATGTTTCGTAATAAGATGTAATATTCATTGTGGAATGTTATGCATACCTCGTATTCACTTCAAAGGATGTTAATGCGACACTTGCTTGCTAGGAAATAACATATGCAGATGTCTACGCATCGTAGCAATAGAGTTCTAATGCTTCTTAAATCGCGATGTCGCATCTCATTTCTATGTTTCATGATCAGATATAATATTCATTGCGAAGTGTCATGTATACCTCGTATTCACTTCAAAGGGATGTAAGTGCGGCACTTCCTTGCTAGGAAATAGCGTCTCCAGATGACTACGTGTGGAAACAGTAGAGTTCTAATGATTCTTAAAACGCGATATCGCATCTCACTTCTATGTTTTATGATATGATATAATATTCATTGCGAAGTGTCATGTATACCTCGTATTCACTTCAAAAGAATGTAAATGCGACACTAGCATGCTAGGAAATAGCGTTTGCAGATGTCCACGTATCGTAGCAATAGAGTTCTAATGCTTCTTAAAACGCGATATCGCATCTCACGTCTATGTTTCATGATAAGATATAATATTCATTGCGAAGTGTCATGTATACCTCTTATTCACTTCAAAAGAATGTAAATGCGACACTTCCATGCTAGGAAATAGCGTTTGCAGATGTCTACGCATCGTAGCAATATAGTTCTAGCGCTTCGTAAATCGCGATATCGCATCTCACTGCTATGTTTCGTGATAACATATAATATTCATTGTAGAGTGTTATGTATACCTCATATTCACTTCAAAAGAATGTAAATGAGACACTTCCATGCTAGGAAATAGCGTTTGCAGATGTCTACCTATCGTAGCAATAGAGTTCTAATGCTTCTTAAAATGCGATATCACATCTCACTTCTATGTTTCATGATAATGTATAATATTCATTGCGAAGTGTCATGTATACCTCGTATTCACTTCAAATGAATGTAAATGCGAAACTTCCATGCTAGCAAATAGCGATTGCAGATGTCTACGTATCGTAGCAATAGGGTTCTAATGCTTCTTAAAACGCGATTTCGCATCTCACTCCTATGTTTCATGATAAGATATAATATTCATTGCCAAGTGTCATGTATACCTCGTATTCACTTCAAAAGAATGTAAATGCGACACTTCCATGCTAGGAAATAGCGTTTGCAGATGTCTACGTATCGTAGCAATAGAGTTCTAATGCTTCTTAAAATGAGAAGTCGCATTTCATTTCCATGTTTCGTAATAAGATGTAATATTCATTGTGGAATGTTATGCATACCTCGTATTCACTTCAAAGGATGTTAATGCGACACTTGCTTGCTAGGAAATAAAATATACAGATGTCTACGCATCGTAGCAATAGAGTTCTAATGCTTCTTAAATCGCGATGTCGCATCTCATTTCTATGTTTCATGATAAGATATAATATTCATTGCGAAGTGTCATGTATACCTCGTATTCACTTCAAAAGAATGTAAATGCGACTGTTCCTTGCTAGGAAATAGCATTTGCAGATGTCTACGTCTCGTAGCAATAGAGTTCCAATGCTTCTCAAAACGCGATATCGCATCTCATTTCTATGCTTCATGATAAGATATAATATTCATTGCGAAGTGTCATGTATACCTCGTATTCTCATCAAAAGAATGTAAGTGCGACACTTCCATGCTAGGAAATAGCGTATTCAGATGTCCACGTATCGTAGCAATGGAGTTCTAATGCTACTTATATCGCGATGTCGCAACGCATTTCTACGTTTCGTGATAAGATTCAATATTCATTGCGAAGTGTCATGTACACCTCGTATTCACTTCAAAGGAATGTAAATGCCGCACTCCCATGCTAGGAAATAGCGTCTGCAGATGTGTACGCGTCGAGGCAATAGAGTTCGAATGCTTCTTAAAATGCGATATCGCAACTCACTTCTATGTTTCATGATAAGATATAATATTCATTGCGAAGTGTCATGTATACCTCGTATTCACTTCAAAAGAATGTAAGCGCGAAACTTCCATGCTTGGAAATAGCGTTTGCAGATGTCTACGTATCGTAGCAATAGATTTCTAATGCTTCTTAAGACGCGATATCGCATCTCACTGCTATGTTTCATGAAAAGATGTAATATTCATTATGGAGTGTTTTGTATACCTCGTACTCACTTCAAAAGAGTGTAAATGCGACACTTCCATGCTAGGAAATAGCGTTTGCAGATGTCTACGTATCGTAGCAATATAGTTCTAATGCTTCTTAAAACGCGATAAAGCATCTCACTTCTATGTTTCATGATATGATATAATATTCAGTGCGATTTGTCATGTATACCTCGATTTCACTTCACAAGAATGTAAATGCGACACTTCCTTGCTAGGAAATATTGTTTGCAGATGTCTACGTATCACAGCAATAGAGTACTAATGCTTCTTAAAACGAGATGTCGTATTTCATTTCTATGTTTAATAATAAGATATAATTCTCATTGTGTAATGTTATGTATACCTCGCATTCACTTCAGTGGAATGAAAGTGCCACAGGTCCATGCTAGGAAATAGAGTTTGCAGATGTCTACGTATATTAGCAATAGAGTTCCAATGCTTCTCAAAACGCGATATAGCACCTCATTCCTATGTTTCATGATAAGATATAATATTCATTTCGATGTGTCATGTATATCTCGTATTCACTTCAAAAGAATGTAAATGCGACACTTCCATGCTTGGAAATAGCGTTTGCAGATGTCTACGTAACGTAGCAATAGATTTCTGATGCTTCTTAAAACGCGATATCGCATCTCACTGCTATGTTTCATGAAAAGATATAATATTCATAATGGAGTGTTTTGTATACCTCGTACTCACTTCAAAAGAGTGTAAATGCGACCCTTCCATGCTAGGAAATAGCATTTGCAGATGTCTACGTATCGTAGCAATAGAGTTCTAATGCTTCTTAGAACGCGATATCGCATCTCACTTCTGTGTTCCATGATAAGATATAATATTCATTGCGAAGTGTCATGTATACCTCGATTTCACTTCACAAGAATGTAAATGCGACACTTCCTTGCTAGGAAATATTGTTTGCAGATGTCCACGTATCGTAGCAATAGAGTCCTAATGCGTCTTAAAACGAGATGTCGCATTTCATTTCTATGTTTCGTGATAAGATATAATATTCACTGTGGACTGTTATGTATACCTCGTACTCACTTCAGTGGAATGTAAGTGTAATGCTAGGAAATGGCGTTTGCAGATGTCTACGTATCGCAGCAATAGAGTTCTAATGCTTCTCAAAACGCGATATAGCACCTCATTCCTATGTCTCATGATAAGATATAATATTCATTGCGAAGTGTCATGTATACCTCGTATTCACTTCAAAAGAATGTAAATGCGACACTTCCATGCTAGGAAGTAGCGTTTGCAGATGTCTACATATAATAGCAATAGAGTTCTAATGCTTCTCAAAACGCGATATAGCACATCATTCCTATGTTTCATGATAAGCTATAATATTCATTGCGAAGTGTCATGTATATCTCGTATTCACTTCAAAAGAATGTAAACGCGACACTTCCATGCTAGGAAATAGCGTTTGCAGATCTCCACGTATCGCAGCAATAGAGTTCTAATGCTTCCTAAAACGCGATATCGCATCTCACTACTATGTTTCATGAGAGGATATAATATTCATTATGGAGTGTTATGTATACCTCGTACTCACTTCAAAAGAATGTAAATTCGACCCTTCCATGCTAGGAAATAGTGTCTGCAGATGTCTACGTATCGTAGCAATAGAGTTCTACTGCTTCTTAGAACGCGAAATCGCATCTCACTTCTATGTTTCATGAAAAGATATAATATTCATTGCGAAGTGTCATCTATACCTCATATTCACTTCAAAAGAATGTAAATGCGACACTTCCATGCTAGGAAATAGTGTTTGCAGATGTCTACGTATCGTAGCAATAGGGTTCTAATGCTTCTTAGAACGCGACATCGCATCTCACTTCTATGTTTCATGATAAGATATAATATTCATTTCGAAGTGTCATGTATATCTCGTATTCACTTCAAAAGAATGTAAACGCGAAACTTCCATGCTTGGAAATTGCGTTTGCAGATGTCTACGTATCGTAGCAATAGATTTCTAATGCTTCTTAAAACGCGATATCGCATCTCACTGCTATGTTTCATGAAAAGGTATAATATTCATTATGGAGTGCTATGTATACCTCGTACTCACTTCAAAAGAGTGTAAATGCGACCCTTCCATGCTAAGAAATAGCGTTTGCAGATGTCTACGTATCGTAGCAATAGAGTTCTAATGCTTCTTAGAACGCGATATCGCATCTCACTTCTATGTTTCACGATAAGATATAATATTCATTACGAAGTGTCATGTATACCTCGTATTCACATCAAAAGAATGTAAGTGCGACACTTCCATGCTAGGAAATAGCGTTTGCAGATGTCTACGTATCGTAGCAATAGAGTTCTAATGCGTCTTAAAGCGAGATGCCGCATTTCATTTCTATGTTTCGTGATAAGATATAATATTCAGTGTGGAGTGTTATGTATACCTCGTATTCACTTCAGTGGAATGTAAGTGGAATGTAAGTGTAATGCTAGGAAATAGAGTTTGCAGATCTCTACGCATATTAGCAATAGAGTTCTAATGCTTCTCAAAACGCGATATAGCACCTCATTCCTATGTTTCATGATAAGATATAATATTCATTGCGAAGTGTCATGTATATCTCGTATTCACTTCAAGAGAATGTAAATGCGACCCTTCCATGCTAGGAAATAGCGTCTGCAGATATCAACGTATCGTAGCAATAGAGTTCTAATGCTTCTTAGAACGCGAAATCGCATCTCACTTCTATGTTTCATGATAAGATATAATATTCATTGCGAAGTGTCATCTATACCTCATATTCACTTCAAAAGAATGTAAATGCGACACTTCCATGCTAGGAAATAGTGTTTGCAGATGTCTACGTATCGTAGCAATAGGGTTCTAATGCTTCTTAGAACGCGACATCGCATCTCACTTCTATGTTTCATGATAAGATATAATATTCATTTCGAAGTGTCATGTATATCTCGTATTCACTTCAAAAGAATGTAAACGCGAAACTTCCATGCTTGGAAATTGCGTTTGCAGATGTCTACGTATCGTAGCAATAGGGTTCTAATGCTTCTTAGAACGCGATATCGCATCTCACTTCTATGTTCCATGATAAGATATAATATTCATTGCGAAGTGTCATGTATACCTCGATTTCACTTCACAAGAATGTAAATGCGACACTTCCTTGCTAGGAAATATTGTTTGCAGATGTCTACGTATCACAGCAATACAGTTCTAATGCTTCTCAAAACTCGTTATAGCATCTCAATTCTATGGTTCCTGATAAGATATAATATTCATTGCGAAGTGTCATGTACACCTCGTATTCACTTCAAAAGAATGTAAATGCGACACTTCCATGCTAGGAAATAGCGTATGCAGCTGTCTACGCGTCGAGGCAATATAGTTCTAATGCTTCTTAAAACGCGATATCGCATCTCACTTCTATGTTTCATGATAAGATATAATATTCATTGCGAAGTGTCATGTATACCTCGTATTCACTTCAAAAGAATGTAAATGCGACACTTCCATGCTAGGAAGTAGCGTTTGCAGATGTCTACGTATCGTAGCAATAGAGTTCTAGTGCTTCTTAGAACGCGATATCGCATCTCACATCTATGTTTCATGATAAGATATAATATTCATTGCGAAGTGTCATGTATACCTCGTATTCACTTCAAAAGAACGTAAATGCGACACTTCCATGCTAGGAAGTAGCGTTTGCAGATGTCTACATATAATAGCAATAGAGTTCTAATGCTTCTCAAATCGCGATATAGCACATCATTCCTATGTTTCATGATAAGCTATAATATTCATTGCGAAGTGTCATGTATATCTCGTATTCACTTCAAAAGAATGTAAACGCGACACTTCCATGCTAGGAAATAGCGTTTGCAGATGTCTACGTATCGCAGCAATAGAGTTCTAATGCTTCCTAAAACGCGATATCGCATCTCACTTCTATGTTCCATGATAAGATATAATATTCATTGCGACGTGTCATGTATACCTCGATTTCACTTCACAAGAATGTAAATGCGACACTTCCTTGCTAGGAAATATTGTTTGCAGATGTCTACGTATCGTAGCAATAGAGTCCTAATGCGTCTTAAAACGAGATGTCGCATTTCATTTCTATGCTTCGTGATAAGATATAATATTCACTGTGGACTGTTATGTATACCTCGTACTCACTTCAGTGGAATGTAAGTGTAATGCTAGGAAATGGCGTTTGCAGATGTCTACGTATCGCAGCAATAGAGTTCTAATGCTTCTCAAAACGCGATATAGCACCTCATTCCTATGTTTCATGATAAGATATAATATTCATTGCGAAGTGTCATGTATATCTCGTATTCACTTCAAGAGAATGTAAATGCGACCCTTCCATGCTAGGAAATAGCGTCTGCAGATGTCTACGTATCGTAGCAATAGAATTCTATTGCTTCTTAGAACGCGAAATCGCATCTCACTTCTATGTTTCATGATAAGATATAATATTCATTGCGAAGTGTCAGCTATACCTCATATTCACTTCAAAAGAATGTGAATGCGACACTTCCATGCTAGGAAATAGTGTTTGCGGATGTCTACGTATCGTAGCAATAGGGTTCTAATGCTTCTTAGAACGCGATATCGCATCTCACTGCTATGTTTCATGATAAGATACAATATTCATTATGGAGTGTTATGTATACCTCGTACTCAATTCAAAAGAATGTAAATGCGACCCTTCCATTCTTGGAAATAGCGTTTGCAGATGTCTACGTATCGTAGCAATATAGTTCTAATGCTTCTTAAAACGCGATAAAGCATCTCACTTCTATGTTTCATGATATGATATAATATTCAGTGCGATTTGTCATGTATACCTCGATTTCACTTCACAAGAATGTAAATGCGACACTTCCTTGCTAGGAAATATTGTTTGCAGATGTCTACGTATCACAGCAATAGAGTACTAATGCTTCTTAAAACGAGATGTCGTATTTCATTTCTATGTTTAATAATAAGATATAATTCTCATTGTGTAATGTTATGTATACCTCGCATTCACTTCAGTGGAATGAAAGTGCCACATGTCCATGCTAGGAAATAGAGTTTGCAGATGTCTACGTATATTAGCAATAGAGTTCCAATGCTTCTCAAAACGCGATATAGCACCTCATTCCTATGTTTCATGATAAGATATAATATTCATTTCGATGTGTCATGTATATCTCGTATTCACTTCAAAAGAATGTAAATGCGACACTTCCATGCTTGGAAATAGCGTTTGCAGATGTCTACGTAACGTAGCAATAGATTTCTGATGCTCCTTAAAACGCGATATCGCATCTCACTGCTATGTTTCATGAAAAGATATAATATTCATTATGGAGTGTTTTGTATACCTCGTACTCACTTCAAAAGAGTGTAAATGCGACCCTTCCATGCTAGGAAATAGCATTTGCAGATGTCTACGTATCGTAGCAATAGAGTTCTAATGCTTCTTAGAACGCGATATCGCATCTCACTTCTGTGTTCCATGATAAGATATAATATTCATTGCGAAGTGTCATGTATACCTCGATTTCACTTCACAAGAATGTAAATGCGACACTTCCTTGCTAGGAAATATTGTTTGCAGATGTCCACGTATCGTAGCAATAGAGTCCTAATGCGTTTTAAAACGAGATGTCGCATTTCATTTCTATGTTTCGTGATAAGATATAATATTCACTGTGGACTGTTATGTATACCTCGTACTCACTTCAGTGGAATGTAAGTGTAATGCTAGGAAATGGCGTTTGCAGATGTCTACGTATCGCAGCAATAGAGTTCTAATGCTTCTCAAAACGCGATATAGCACCTCATTCCTATGTCTCATGATAAGATATAATATTCATTGCGAAGTGTCATGTATACCTCGTATTCACTTCAAAAGAATGTAAATGCGACACTTCCATGCTAGGAAGTAGCGTTTGCAGATGTCTACATATAATAGCAATAGAGTTCTAATGCTTCTCAAAACGCGATATAGCACATCATTCCTATGTTTCATGATAAGCTATAATATTCATTGCGAAGTGTCATGTATATCTCGTATTCACTTCAAAAGAATGTAAACGCGACACTTCCATGCTAGGAAATAGCGTTTGCAGATGTCCACGTATCGCAGCAATAGAGTTCTAATGCTTCCTAAAACGCGATATCGCATCTCACTACTATGTTTCATGAGAGGATATAATATTCATTATGGAGTGTTATGTATACCTCGTACTCACTTCAAAAGAATGTAAATGCGACCCTTCCATGCTAGGAAATAGTGTCTGCAGATGTCTACGTATCGTAGCAATAGAGTTCTACTGCTTCTTAGAACGCGAAATCGCATCTCACTTCTATGTTTCATGAAAAGATATAATATTCATTGCGAAGTGTCATCTATACCTCATATTCACTTCAAAAGAATGTAAATGCGACACTTCGATGCTAGGAAATAGTGTTTGCAGATGTCTACGTATCGTAGCAATAGGGTTCTAATGCTTCTTAGAACGCGACATCGCATCTCACTTCTATGTTTCATGATAAGATATAATATTCATTTCGAAGTGTCATGTATATCTCGTATTCACTTCAAAAGAATGTAAACGCGAAACTTCCATGCTTGGAAATTGCGTTTGCAGATGTCTACGTATCGTAGCAATAGATTTCTAATGCTTCTTAAAACGCGATATCGCATCTCACTGCTATGTTTCATGAAAAGGTATAATATTCATTATGGAGTGTTATGTATACCTCGTACTCACTTCAAAAGAGTGTAAATGCGACCCTTCCATGCTAAGAAATAGCGTTTGCAGATGTCTACGTATCGTAGCAATAGAGTTCTAATGCTTCTTAGAACGCGATATCGCATCTCACTTCTATGTTTCATGATAAGATATAATATTCATTACGAAGTGTCATGTATACCTCGTATTCACATCAAAAGAATGTAAGTGCGACACTTCCATGCTAGGAAATAGCGTTTGCAGATGTCTACGTATCGTAGCAATAGAGTTCTAATGCGTCTTAAAGCGAGATGCCGCATTTCATTTCTATGTTTCGTGATAAGATATAATATTCAGTGTGGAGTGTTATGTATACCTCGTATTCACTTCAGTGGAATGTAAGTGGAATGTAAGTGTAATGCTAGGAAATAGAGTTTGCAGATCTCTACGCATATTAGCAATAGAGTTCTAATGCTTCTCAAAACGCGATATAGCACCTCATCCCTATGTTTCATGATAAGATATAATATTCATTGCGAAGTGTCATGTATATCTCGTATTCACTTCAAGAGAATGTAAATGCGACCCTTCCATGCTAGGAAATAGCGTCTGCAGATATCTACGTATCGTAGCAATAGAGTTCTAATGCTTCTTAGAACGCGAAATCGCATCTCACTTCTATGTTTCATGATAAGATATAATATTCATTGCGAAGTGTCATCTATACCTCATATTCACTTCAAAAGAATGTAAATGAGACACTTCCATGCTAGGAAATAGTGTTTGCAGATGTCTACGTATCGTAGCAATAGGGTTCTAATGCTTCTTAGAACGCGATATCGCATCTCACTTCTATGTTCCATGATAAGATATAATATTCATTGCGAAGTGTCATGTATACCTCGATTTCACTTCACAAGAATGTAAATGCGACACTTCCTTGCTAGGAAATATTGTTTGCAGATGTCTACGTATCACAGCAATACAGTTCTAATGCTTCTCAAAACTCGTTATAGCATCTCAATTCTATGGTTCCTGATAAGATATAATATTCATTGCGAAGTGTCATGTACACCTCGTATTCACTTCAAAAGAATGTAAATGCGACACTTCCATGCTAGGAAATAGCGTATGCAGCTGTCTACGCGTCGAGGCAATAGAGTTCTAATGCTTCTTAAAACGCGATATCGCATCTCACTTCTATGTTTCATGATAAGATATAATATTCATTGCGAAGTGTCATGTATACCTCGTATTCACTTCAAAAGAATGTAAATGCGACACTTCCATGCTAGGAAGTAGCGTTTGCAGATGTCTACGTATCGTAGCAATAGAGTTCTAGTGCTTCTTAGAACGCGATATCGCATCTCACATCTATGTTTCATGATAAGATATAATATTCATTGCGAAGTGTCATGTATACCTCGTATTCACTTCAAAAGAACGTAAATGCGACACTTCCATGCTAGGAAGTAGCGTTTGCAGATGTCTACATATAATAGCAATAGAGTTCTAATGCTTCTCAAATCGCGATATAGCACATCATTCCTATGTTTCATGATAAGCTATAATATTCATTGCGAAGTGTCATGTATATCTCGTATTCACTTCAAAAGAATGTAAACGCGACACTTCCATGCTAGGAAATAGCGTTTGCAGATGTCTACGTATCGCAGCAATAGAGTTCTAATGCTTCCTAAAACGCGATATCGCATCTCACTACTATGTTTCATGAGAGGATATAATATTCATTATGGAGTGTTATGTATACCTCGTACTCACTTCAAAGGAATGTAAATGCGACCCTTCCATGCTAGGAAATAGCGTCTGCAGATGTCTACGTATCGTAGCAATAGGGTTCTAATGCTTCTTAGAACGCGATATCGCATCTCACTTCTATGTTTCATGATAAGATATAATATTCATTTCGAAGTGTCATGTATATCTCGTATTCACTTCAGAAGAATGTAAACGCGAAACTTCCATGCTTGGAAATTGCGTTTGCAGATCTCTACGTATCGTAGCAATAGATTTCTAATGCTTCTTAAAACGCGATATCGCATCTCACTGCTATGTTTCATGAAAAGGTATAATATTCATTATGGAGTGTTATGTATACCTCGTACTCACTTCAAAAGAGTGTAAATGCGACCCTTCCATGCTAGGAAATAGCGTTCGCAGATGTCTACGTATCGTAGCAATAGAGTTCTAATGCTTCTTAGAACGCGATATCGCATCTCACTTCTATGTTTCATGATAAGATATAATATTCATTACGAAGTGTCATGTATACCTCGTATTCACATCAAAAGAATGTAAGTGCGACACTTCCATGCTAGGAAATAGCGTTTGCAGATGTCTACGTATCGTAGCAATAGAGTTCTAATGCGTCTTAAAACGCGATATCGCATCTCACTTCTATGTTCCATGATAAGATATAATATTCATTGCGTAGTGTCATGTATACCTCATATTCACTTCAAAAGAATGTAAATGCGACACTTCCATGCTAGGAAATAGTGTTTGCAGATGTCTACGTATCGTAGCAATAGGGTTCTAATGCTTCTTAGAACGCGATATCGCATCTCACTTCTATGTTCCATGATAAGATATAATATTCATTGCGTAGTGTCATGTATACCTCGATTTCACTTCACAAGAATGTAAATGCGACACTTCCTTGCTAGTAAATATTGTTTGCAGATGTCTACGTATCGTAGCAATAGAGTCCTAATGCGTCTTAAAACGAGATGTCGCATTTCATTTCTATGTTTCGTGATAAGATATAATATTCACTGTGGACTGTTATGTATACCTCGTACTCACTTCAGTGGAATGTAAGTGAAATGCTAGGAAATGGCGTTTGCAGATGTCTACGTATCGCAGCAATAGAGTTCTAATGCTTCTCAAAACGCGATATAGCACCTCATTCCTATGTCTCATGATAAGATATAATATTCATTGCGAAGTGTCATGTATACCTCGTACTCACTTCAAAAGAATGTAAATGCGACCCTTCCATGCTAGGAAATAGTGTCTGCAGATGTCTACGTATCGTAGCAATAGAGTTCTAATGCGTCTTAAAACGAGATGCCGCATTTCATTTCTATGTTTCGTGATAAGATATAATATTCAGTGTGGAGTGTTATGTACACCTCGTATTCACTTCAGTGGAATGTAAGTGGAATGTAAGTGTAATGCTAGGAAATAGAGTTTGCAGATCTCTACGCATATTAGCAATAGAGTTCTAATGCTTCTCAAAACGCGATATAGCACCTCATTCCTATGTTTCATGATAAGATATAATATTCATTGCGAAGTGTCATGTATATCTCGTATTCACTTCAAGAGAATGTAAATGCGACCCTTCCATGCTAGGAAATAGCGTCTGCAGATGTCTACGTATCGTAGCAATAGAGTTCTAATGCTTCTTAGAACGCGAAATCGCATCTCACTTCTATGTTTCATGATAAGATATAATATTCATTGCGAAGTGTCATCTATACCTCATATTCACTTCAAAAGAATGTAAATGAGACACTTCCATGCTAGGAAATAGTGTTTGCAGATGTCTACGTATCGTAGCAATAGGGTTCTAATGCTTCTTAGAACGCGATATCGCATCTCACTTCTATGTTCCATGATAAGATATAATATTCATTGCGAAGTGTCATGTATACCTCGATTTCACTTCACAAGAATGTAAATGCGACACTTCCTTGCTAGGAAATATTGTTTGCAGATGTCTACGTATCACAGCAATAGAGTACAAATGATTCTTAAAACGAGATGTCGCATTTCATTTCTATGTTTCGTAATAAGATATAATATTCATTGTGTAATGTTACGTATGCCTCGTATTCACTTCAAAAGAATGTAAATGCGACACTTCCATGCTAGGAAATAGCGTTTGCAGATGTATACGTATCGTAGCAATAGAGTTCTAATGCTTCTTAAAATGCGATATCGCATCTCACTGCTATGTTTCATGATAAGATACAATATTCATTATGGAGTGTTATGTATACCTCGTACTCAATTCAAAGAATGTAAATGCGACACTTCCATTCTTGGAAATAGCGTTTGCAGATGTCTACGTATCGCAGCAATAGAGTTCTAATGCCTCTCAAAACGCGATATAGCACCTCATTCCTATGTCTCATGATAAGATATAATATTCATTGTAAAGTGTCATGTATATCTCGTATTCACTTCAAAAGAATGTAAATGCGACACTTCCATGCTAGGAAATAGCGTTTGCAGATGTCTACGTATCGCAGCAATAGAGTTCTAATGCTCCCTAAAATGAGTTATCGCACATCTCTTCTATGTTTCATGATAAGGTATAATATTCATTGCGAAGTGTCATGTATACCTCGTATTCACTTCAAAAGAATGTAAATGCGACACCTTCCTTGCTAGGAAATATTGTTTGCAGATGTCCTACGTATCACAGCAATAGAGTACTAATGCCTCTTAAAACGAGATGTCGTATTTCATTTCTATGTTTCATAATAAGATATAATACTCATTGTGTAATTGTTATGTATACCTCGTATTCACTTCAGTGGAATGTAAGTGCCACATGTCCGTGCTAGGAAATAGAGTTTGGAGATGTCTACGTATATTAGCAATAGAGTTCTAATGCTTCTCAAAACGCTATATAGCACCTCAATCCTATGTTTCATGATAAGATATAATATTCATTATGGAGTGTTATGTATACCTCGTACTCACTTCAAAAGAGTGTAAATGCGACCCTTCCATGCTAGGAAATAGCTTTTGCAGATGTCTGCGTGTCGCAGCAATAGAGTTCTAATGCTTCTTAGAACGCGATATCGCATCTCACTTCTATGTTCCATGATAAGATATAATATTCATTGCGAAGTGTCATGTATACCTCGTCTTCACTTCAATGGAAATGTAAATGCGACACTTCCATGCTAGGAAATAACGTTTGCAGACGTCTACGTATCGTAGCAAGAGTGTTCTAATACTTCTTAAAACGAGATGTCGCATTTCATTTCTATGTTTTATGATAAGACATAATATTCATTGCGAAGTGTCATGTATACCTCGTATTCACTTCACAGAATGCACATGCGCCACTTGCATGCTAGGAAATATTGTTTGCCGGTGTCTACGTATCGTAGCAATAGAGTTCTAATGCTTCTTAAAACCCAATATCGCATCTCACTTCTATGTTTCATGATAAGATATAATATTCATTATGAAGTGTCATGTATACTTCGTATTCACTTCAAAGGAATGTAAATGCGACACTTCCTTGCTAGGAAATATTGTTTGCAGATGTCTACGTATCGTTGCAATAGAGTTCTAATGCTTCTTAAAACGCGATATCACATCTCACCTCTATGTTTCGTGATAAGATATAATATTCATTGCGAAGTGTCATGTATACCTCGTATTCACTTCAAAAGATGTAAATGCGAAACTTGCATGCTAGGAAATAGCGTTTGCAGATATCTACGTATCGTTGCAATACAGTTCTAATGCTTCTAAAACGCGATATCGCATCTCATTTCTATGTTTCATGATAAAATATAATATTCATTGCGAAGTGTCATGTATACCTCGTATTCACTTCAATGGAATGTAAATGCGACACTTCCATGCTAGGAAATAACGTTTGCAGACGTCTACGTATCGTAGCAAGAGTGTTCTAATACTTCTTAAAACGAGATGTCGCATTTCATTTCTATGTTTTATGGTAAGACATGATATTCATTGCGAAGTGTCATGTATACCTCGTATTCGCTTCAACAGAATGTAAATGCGCCACTTGCATGCTAGGAAATATTGATTGCAGATGTCTACGTATCGTAGCAATAGAGTTCTAATGCTTCTTAAAACCCAATATCGCATCTCACTTCTATGTTTCATGATAAGATATAATATTCATTATGAAGTGTCATGTATACTTCGTATTCACTTCAAAGGAATGTAAATGCGACACATCCTTGCTAGGAAATATTGTTTGCAGACGTCTACGTATCGTAGCAAGAGTGTTCTAATACTTCTTAAAACGAGATGTCGCATCTCACCTCTATGTTTCATGATAAGATATAATATTCATTGCGAAGTGTCATGTATACCTCGTATTCACTTCAAAAGAATGTAAATGCGACACTTGCATGCTAGGAAATAGCGTTTGCAGATGTCTACGTATCGTTGCAATACAGTTCTAATGCTTCTTAAAACGCGATATCGCATCTCACTTCTATGTTTCATGATAAGATATAATATTCATTGCGAAGTGTCATGTATACCTCGTATTCACTTCAAAAGAATGTAAATGCGAAACTTGCATGCTAGGAAATAGCGTTTCCAGATGACACGTATCGTAAGAATGGAGTTCTAATACTTCCTAAAACGAGATATCGCATCTCATTTCTATGTTTCATGATAAGATATAATATCCATTGCGAAGTGTCATGCATACCTCGTATTCACTTCAATGGAATGTAAATGCGACACTTCCTTGCTAGGAAATAGAGTTTGCAGATGTCTACGTATATTAGCAATAGAGTTCTAATGCTTCTCAAAACGCGATATAGTGCCTCATTCCTATGTTTCATGATAAGATATAATATTCATTGCGAAGTTTCATGCATATCTCGTATTCACTTCAACAGAATGTAAATGCGCCACTTGCATGCTAGGAAATATTGTTTGCAGATGTCTACGTATCGTAGCAAGAGTGTTCTAATACTTCTTAAAACGAGATGTCGCATTTCATTTCTATGTTTCATGATAAGACATAATATTCATTGCGAAGTGTCATGTATACCTCGTATTCACTTCAAAAGGATGTAAATGCGACACTCCCTTACTAGGAAATATCGTTTCCAGACGACTACGTGTCGAAACAATAGAGTTCTAATGATTCGTAGAACGCGATGTCGCATCTCACTTCTATGTTTCGTGATAAGATATAATATTCATTGTGGAGTGTTATGTATACCTGGTATTCACTTCAAGAGAATGTAAATGCGACACTTCCTTGCTAGGAAATATTGTTTGCAGATGTCTACGTATCATAGCAATAGAGTTCTAATGCTTCTTAAAATGAGAAGTCGTATTTCATTTCTATGTTTCGTAATAAGATGTAATATTCATTGTGGAATCTTATGTATACCTCGTATTCACTTCAAAAGAATGTAAATGCGACACTTCCTTGCTAGGAAATAACATTTGCAGATGTCTACGCATCGTAAGAATAGAGATCTAATGCTTCTTAAAACGGGATATCGTATCTCACTGCTATGATTCATGATAAGATATAATATTCATTATGGAGTGTCATGTATACCTCATATTCACTTCAAAGGAATGTAAATACGAATCTTCCGTGCTAGGAAATAGCGTTTCCAGACCACGTATCGAAAGAATAGAGTTCTAATACTTCTTAAAACGAGATGTCGCATCTCATTTATATGTTTCATGATAAGATATAATATCCATTGCGAAATGTCATGTATACCTCGTATTCACTTGAATGGAATGTAAATGCGACATTTCCTTGCTAGGAAATAGAGTTTGCAGATGTCTACGTATATTAGCAAGGGAGTTCTAATGCTTCTCAAAACGCGATACAGCACCTCATTCCTATGTTTCATGATAAGATATAATATTCACTGCGAAGTGTCATGTATATCTCGTATTCACTTCAAAAGAATGTAAATGCGACACTTCATGCTAGGAAATAGCCTTTGCAGATGTCTACGTATCGTAGCAACAGAGTTCTAATGCTTCTTAGAGCGCGATATCGCATCTCACATCTATGTTTCATGATAAGATATAATATCCATTGCGAAGTGTCATGTATACCTCGTATTCACTTCAAAAAGGATGTAAATGCGACACTTCCTTACTAGGAATTAGCGTTTCCAGACGACTACGTGTCGAAACAATAGAGTTCTAATGATTCGTAGAACGCGATATCGCATCTCACTTCTATGTTTCGTGATAAGATATAATATTCATTGTGGAGTGTTATGTATACCTGGTATTCACTTCAAGAGAATGTAAATGCGACACTTACTGGCTAGGAAATGTTGTTTGCAGATGTCTACGTATCGAAGCAATAGAGTTCTAATGCTTCTTAAAATGAGAAGTCGTATTTTCATTTCTATGTTTCGTAATAAGATGTAATATTCATTGTGGAATGTTATGTATACCTCGTATTCACTTCAATGAATGTTAATGCGACACTTCCTTGCTAGGAAATAACATTTGCAGATGTCTACGCATCGTAGGAATAGAGTTCTAATGCTTCCTAAAACGGGATATCGTATCTCACTGCTATGATTCACGATAAGATATAATATTCATTATGGAGTGTCATGTATACCTCATATTCACTTCAAAAGAATGTAAATACGTATCTTCCGTGCTAGGAAATAGCGTTTCCAGACCACGTATCGAAAGAATAGAGTTCTAATACTTCTTAAAACGAGATGTCGCATCTCATTTCTATGTTTCATGATAAGATATAATATCCATTTGCGAAGTGTCATGTATACCTGGTATTCACTTCAAGAGAATGTAAATGCGACACCTCCTTGCTAGGAAATATTGTTTGCAGATGTCTATGTATCGAAGCAATAGGGTTCTAATGCTTCTCAAAACGCGATGTCGCATCTCATTACTACGTTTCATGGTCAGATATAATATTCATTGCGAAGTGTCATGTATACCTCGTATTCACTTCAAATGAATGTAAATGCGACACTTCCTGGCTAGGAAATATTGTTTGCAGATGTCTACGTATCGTAGCAATAGAGTTCTAATGCTTCTTAAAATGAGAAGTCGTATTACATTTCTATGTTTCGTAATAAGATGTAATATTCATTGTGGAATGTTATGTATACCTCGTATTCACTTCAAAAGAATGTAAATGCCACACTTCCTTGCTAGGAAATAACATTTGCAGATGTCTACGCATCGTAGGAATAGAGTTCTAATGCTTCTTAAAACGGGATATCGTATCTCACTGCTATGATTCATGATAAGATATAATATTCATTGCGAAGTGTCCATGTATATCTCGTATTCACTTCAAAAGAATGTAAAAACGAAACTTCCGTGCTAGGAAATAGCGTTTCCAGACCACGTATCGTAAGAATGGGGTTCTAATACTTCCTAAAACGAGATATCGCATCTCATTTCTATGTTTCATGATAAGATATAATATCCATTGCGAAGTGTCATGCATACCTCGTATTCACTTCAATGGAATGTAAATGCGACATTTCCTTGCTAGGAAATAGAGTTTGCAGATGTCTACGTATATTAGCAATAGAGTTCTAATGCTTCTCAAAACGCGATATAGCACCGCATTCCTATGTTTCATGATAAGATATAATATTCATCGCGAAGTGTCATGTATACCTCGTATTCACTTCAAAAGAATGTAAATGCGACACTTGCATGCTAGGAAATAGCGTTTGCAGATGTCTACGTATCGTAGCAACAGAGTTCTAATGCTTCTTAAAACGAGATGTCGCAACTCTCTTCTCTGTTTCGTAATAAGATATAATATTCATTGTGTAATGTTATGTATACCTCGTATTCACTTCAATGGAATGTAAGTGCGACATTTCCATGGTAGGAAATAGGATTTGCAGATGTCTACGTATATTAGCAATAGAGTTCTAATGCTTCTCAAATCGCAATATAGCACCTCATTCCTATGTTTTATGATAAGATATAATATTCATTGTGGAGTGTTATGTATACCTCGTATTCACTTCAAAAGAATGTAAATGCGACACTTCCTTGCTAGGAAATAACATTTCCAATGTCTACGCATCGTAGCAATATAGTTCTAGCGCTTCGTAAATCGCGATATCGCATCTCACTTCTATGTTTCATGATAAGATATAATATTCATTGCGAAGTGTCATGTATACCTCGTACTCACTTCAAAAGAATGTAAATGCGACCCTTCCATGCTAGGAAATAGCGTTTGCAGATGTCTACGTATCGTAGCAATGGAGTTCTAATGCTCCTTAGAACGCGATATCGCATCTCACTTCTATGTTTCATGATAAGATATAATATTCATTGCGAAGTGTCATGTATACATCGTATTCACTTCAAATGAATGTAAATGCGAAACTTCCATGCTAGCAAATAGCGTTTGCAGATGTCTACGTATCGTAGCAATAGAGCTCTAATGCTTCTTAAAACGCGATATCACATCTCACTTCTATGTTTCGAGATAAGATATAATATTCATTGTGGAGTGTTATGTATACCTCGTATTCACTTCAAAAGAATGTAAATGCGACACTTCCGTGCTAGGAAATAGCCTTTGCAGATGTCTACGTATCGTAGCAATAGAGTTGTAATGCTACTTAAAACGAGATGTCGCATTTCATTTCTATGTTTCGTGATAAGATATAATATTCATTGCGGAGTGTTATGTATACCTCGTATTCACTTCAAAGGATGTAAATGCGACACTTGCTTGATTGGAAATAACATTTGCAGATGTCTACCCATCGTAGCAATAGAGTTCTAACGCTCCTTAAATCGCAATATCGCATCTCACTTCTATGTTTCATGATATGATAAAATATCCATTGCGAAGTGTCATGTATACCTGGTATTCACTTCAAAAGAATGTAAATGCGACACTTCCTTGCTAGGAAATAGCGTTTCCAGATGTCTACGTATCGGAGCAATAGAGTTCTGATCCTACTTAAAACGAGATGTCGCATCTCATTTCTATGTTTCATGATATGATAAAATATCCATTGCGAAGTGTAATGCATACCTCGTATTCACTTCAATGGAATGTAAATGCGACACTTCCATGCTAGGAAATAGCGCTCGCAGGTGTCTACGTATCGTAGCAATAGGGTTCTAATGCTTCTTAGACCGCGATATCGCATCTCACTTCTATGTTTCATGATAAGATATAATATTCATTGCGAAGTGTCATGTACCCCTCGTATTTAAATGCGACACTTGCTCGCTAGGAAATAGCGTTTCCAGATGATCACGTATCGAAAGAATAGAGTTCTAATACTTCTTAAAACGAGATGTAGCATCTCATTTCTATGTTTTATAATAATATATAATATCCATTGCGAAGTGTCATGTATACCTCGTATTCATACCTCGTATTCACTTCAAAAGAATGTAAATGCGAAACTTCCATGCTAGGAAATAGCGTTTGCAGATGTCTACGTATCGTAGCAATAGAGTTCTAATGCTCCTCAAAATGCGATATAGCACCTCATTCCTATGTTTCATGATAAGATATAATATTCATTGCGAAGTGTCATGTATATCTCGTATTCACTTCAAAAGAAAGTAAATGCGACACTTCCATGCTAGGAAATAGCGTTTGCAGATGTCTACGTATCGCAGCAATAGAGTTCTAATGCTTCCTATATCGCGATATCGCATCTCACTGCTATGCTTCATGAGAAGATATAATATTCATTATGGAGTGTTATGTATACCTCGTACTCACTTCAAAAGAATGTAAATGCGACACTTCCATGCTAGGAAATAGCGTTTGCAGATGTCTACGTATCGAGGCAATAGAGTTCTAACGCTTCCTAAATCTCGATAATGCATCTTACTTCTATGTTTCATGATAAGATATAATATTCATTGCGAAGTGTCATGTATATCTCGTATTCACTTCAAAAGAATGTAAATGCGACACTTCCATGCTAGGAAGTAGCGTTTGCAGATGTCTACGTATCGTAGCAATAGGGTTCTAATGCTTCTTAAAACGCGATATAGCATCTCACTTCTATGTTTCATGATAAGATATAATATTCATTGCGAAGTGTCATGTATACCTCGTATTCACTTCAAAAGAATGTAAATGCGAAACTTCCATGCTAGAAAATAGCGTTTGCAGATGTCTACGTATCGTAGCGATAGAGTTCTAATGCTTCTTAAAACGAGATGTCGCATTTCATTTCCATGTTTCGTAATAAGGTATAATATTCATTGTGGAGTGTCATGTATACCTCGTACTCACATCACAAGAATGTAAATGCGACACATCCATGCAAGGAAATAGCGTTTGCAGATGTCAACGTATATTACCAATAGAGATCTAATGCTTCTCAATACGCGATATCGCATCTCACTTCTATCTTTCATGATAAGATATAATATTTATTGCGAAGTGTCATGTATACCTCGTATTCACTTCAAAAGAATGTAAATGCGACACTTCCATGCTAGGAAGTAGCGTTTGCAGATGTCTACGTATCGTAGCAATAGGGTTCTAATGCTTCTTAAAACGCGATATCGCATCTCACTTCTATCTTTCATGATAAGATACAATATTTATTGCGAAGTGTCATGTATACCTCGTATTCACTTCAAAAGAATGTAAATGCGACACTTCCATGCTAAGAAATAGCGTTTTCAGATGTCTACGTATCCTAGCAATAGAGTTCTAATGCTTCTCAAAACGAGATATCGCAAATCATTCCTATGTTTCATGATAAGATGTAATATTCATTATGAAGTGTCATGTATACCTCGTATTCACTTCAAAAGAATGTAAATGCGACATTTCCTTGCTAGGAAATAGAGTTTGCAGATGTCTACGTATATTAGCAATAGAGTTCTAATGCTTCTCAAAACGCGATATAGCACCCCATTCCTATGTTTCATGATAAGATATAATATTCATTGCGAAGTGTCATGTATACCTCGTATTCACTTCAAAAGAATGTAAATGCGACACTTGCATGCTAGGAAATAGCGTTTGCAGATGTCTACATATCGTAGCAACATAGTTCTAATGCTTCTTAAAACGAGATGTCGCAACTCTCTTCTCTGTTTCGTAATAAGATATAATATTCATTGTGTAATGTTATGTATACCTCGTATTCACTTCAATGGAATGTAAGTGCGACATTTCCATGGTAGGAAATAGAGTTTGCAGTTGTCTACGTATATTAGCAATAGAGTTCTAATGCTTCTCAAAACGCAATATAGCACCTCATTCCTATGTTTCATGATAAGATATAATATTCATTGCGAAGTGTCATGTATACCTCGTATTCACTTCAAAAGAATGTAAATGCGACGCTTCCATGCTAGGAAATAGCGTATGCAGATGTCTACGTATCACAGCAATAGAGTACTTATGCTTCTGAATACGAGATGTCGCATCTCATTTCTATGTTTCATGATAAGATATAATATTCATTGCGAAGTGTCATGTATACCTCGTATTCACTTCAAAAGAATGTAAATGCGACACTTCCATGCTAGGAAATAGCGTATGCAAATGTCTACGTATCACAGCAATAGAGATCTAATGCTTCTTAAAACGAGATGCCGCATTTCATTTCTATGTTTCGTGATAAGATATAATATTCATTGTGGAGTGTTATATATACCTCGTATTCACTTCAAAAGAATGTAAATGCGACACTTCCTTGCTAGGAAATAACATTTCCAGATGTCTACGCATCGTAGCAATATAGTTCTAGCGCTTCGTAAATCGCGATATCGCATCTCACTTCTATGTTTCGTGATAACATATAATATTCATTGTAGAGTGTTATGTATACCTCGTATTCACTTCAAAAGAATGTAAATGCGACACTTCCATGCTAGGAAATAGCGTTTGCAGATGTCTACGTATCGTAGCAATAGAGTTCTAATGCTTCTTAAAATGCGATATCGCATCTCGTTTCTATGTTTCATGATCAGATATAATATTCATTGCGAAGTGTCATGTATACCTCGTACTCACTTCAAAAGAATGTAAATGCGACCCTTCCATGCTAGGAAATAGCGTTTGCAGATGTCTACGTATCGTAGCAATGGAGTTCTAATGCTTCTTAGAACGCGATATCGCATCTCACATCTATGTTTCATGATAAGTTATAATATTCATTGCGAAGTGTCATGTATACCTCGTATTCACTTCAATTGAATGTAAGTGCGACATTTCCATGGTAGGAAATAGAGTTTGCAGATGTCTACGTATATTAGCAATAGAGTTCTAATGCTTCTCAAAACGCAATATAGCACCTCATTCCTACGTTTCATGATAAGATATAATATTCATTGCGAAGTGACATGTATACCTCGTGTTCGCTTCAAATGAATGTAAATGCGACACTTCCATGCTAGGAAATAGCGTTTGCAGATGTCTACGTATCGTAGCAATAGAGATCTAATGCTTCTTAAAACCAGATGCCGCATTTCATTTCTATGTTTCGTGATAAGATATAATATTCATTGTGGAGTGTTATATATACATCGTATTCACTTCAAAAGAATGTAAATGCGACACTTCCTTGCTAGGAAATAACATTTCCAGATGTCTACGCATCGTAGCAATATAGTTCTAGCGCTTCGTAAATCGCGATATCGCATCTCACTTCTATGTTTCGTGATAACATATAATATTCATTGTAGAGTGTTATGTATACCTCGTATTCACTTCAAAAGAATGTAAATGCGACACTTCCGTGCTAGGAAATAGCGCTCGCAGGTGTCTACGTATCGTAGCAATAGGGTTCTAATGCTTCTTAGAACGCGATATCGCATCTCACTTCTATGTTTCATGATAAGATATAATATTCATTGCGAAGTGTCATGTATACCTCGTATTCACTTCAAAAGAATGTAAATGCGACACTTCCTCGCTAGGAAATAGCGTTTCCAGATGTCAACGTATCGTAGCAATAGAGTTCTAATGCTTCTTAGAACGAGATGTCGCATTTCATTTCTATGTTTCGTAATTAGATATAATATTCATTGTGGTGTGTCATGTATACCTCGTATTCACTTCAAGAGGATGTAAGTGCGACACTTCCTTGCTAGGAAATATTGTTTGCAGATGCCTACGTATCGTATCAATAGAGTTCTAATGCTTCTTAAAACGCGATATCGCATCTCACTGCTATGTTTCATGAGAAGATATAATATTCATTATGGAGTGTTATGTATACCTCGTACTCACTTCAAAAGAATGTAAATGCGACCCTTCCATGCTAGGAAATAGCCTTTGCAGATGTCTACGTATCGTAGCAATAGAGTTCTAATGCTTCTTAGAAAGCGATATCGCATCTCACTTCTATGTTTCATGATAAGATATAATATTCATTGCGAAGTGTCATGTATACCTCGTATTCACTTCAATAGAATGTAAATAAGACACTTCCATGCTAGGAAATAGCGTTTGCAGATGTCTACGTATCGTAGCAATAGAGTTCTAATGCTGCTTAGAACGCGATATCGCATCTCACTTCTATGTTTCATGATAAGATATAATATACATTGCGATGTGTCATGTATACCTCGTATTCACTTCAAAAGAATGTAAATGCGACACTTCCATGCTAGGAAATAGCGTATGCAGATGTCTACGTATCACAGCAATAGAGTACTTATGCTTCTGAATACGAGATGTCGCATCTCACTTCTATGTTTCATGATAAGATATAATATTCATTGCGTAGTGTCATGTATACCTCGTATTCACTTCAAAAGAATGTAAATGCGACACTTCCATGCTAGGAAATAGCGTATGCAAATGTCTACGTATCACAGCAATAGAGTACTTATGCTTCTGAATACGAGATGTCGTATTTCATTTCTATGTTTCGTAATAAGATATAATATTCATTGTGTAATGTTAGGTATACCTCGTATTCACTTCAATGGAATGTAAGTGCGACATTTCCATGGTAGGAAATAGAGTTTGCAGATGTCTACGTATATTAGCAATAGAGTTCTAATGCTTCTCAAAACGCAATATAGCACCTCATTCCTACGTTTCATGATAAGATATAATATTCATTGCGAAGTGTCATGTATACCTCGTGTTCGCTTCAAATGAATGTAAATGCGACACTTCCATGCTAGGAAATAGCGTTTGCAGATGTCTACGTATCGTAGCAATAGAGATCTAATGCTTCTTAAAACGAGATGCCGCATTTCATTTCTATGTTTCGTGATAAGATATAATATTCATTGTGGAGTGTTATATATACCTCGTATTCACTTCAAAAGAATGTAAATGCGACACTTCCTTGCTAGGAAATAACATTTCCAGATGTCTACGCATCGTAGCAATATAGTTCTAGCGTTTCGTAAATCGCGATATCGCATCTCACTTCTATGTTTCGTGATAACATATAATATTCATTGTAGAGTGTTATGTATACCTCGTATTCACTTCAAAAGAATGTAAATGCGACACTTCCATGCTAGGAAATAGCGTTTGCAGATGTCTACGTATCGTAGCAATAGAGTTCTAATGCTTCTTAAAATGCGATATCGCATCTCATTTCTATGTTTCATGATCAGATATAATATTCATTGCGAAGTGTCATGTATACCTCGTACTCACTTCAAAAGAATGTAAATGCGACCCTTCCATGCTAGGAAATAGCGTTTGCAGATGTCTACGTATCGTAGCAATGGAGTTCTAATGGTTCTTAGAACGCGATATCGCATCTCACTTCTATGTTTCATGATAAGTTATAATATTCATTGCGAAGTGTCATGTATACCTCGTATTCACTTCAATTGAATGTAAGTGCGACATTTCCATGGTAGGAAATAGAGTTTGCAGATGTCTACGTATATTAGCAATAGAGTTCTAATGCTTCTCAAAACGCAATATAGCACCTCATTCCTACGTTTCATGATAAGATATAATATTCATTGCGAAGTGTCATGTACACCTCGTGTTCGCTTCTAATGAATGTAAATGCGACACTTCCATGCTAGGAAATAGCGTTTGCAGATGTCTACGTATCGTAGCAATAGAGATCTAATGCTTCTTAAAACGAGATGCCGCATTTCATTTCTATGTTTCGTGATAAGATATAATATTCATTGTGGAGTGTTATATATACATCGTATTCACTTCAAAAGAATGTAAATGCGACACTTCCTTGCTAGGAAATAACATTTCCAGATGTCTACGCATCGTAGCAATATAGTTCTAGCGCTTCGTAAATCGCGATATCGCATCTCACTTCTATGTTTCGTGATAACATATAATATTCATTGTAGAGTGTTATGTATACCTCGTATTCACTTCAAAAGAATGTAAATGCGACACTTCCATGCTAGGAAATAGCGTTTGCAGATGTCTACGTATCGTAGCAATAGAGTTCTAATGCTTCTTAAAATGCGATATCGCATCTCATTTCTATGTTTCATGATCAGATATAATATTCATTGCGAAGTGTCATGTATACCTCGCATTCACTTCAAAAGAATGTAAATAAGACACTTCCATGCTAGGAAATAGCGTTTGCAGATGTCTACGTATCGTAGAAATAGAGTTCTAATGCTTCTTAAAACGCGATATAGCATCTCACTTCCATGTTTCATGATAAGGTATAATATTCATTGCGAAGTGTCATGTATACCTCGTATTCACTTCAAATGAATGTAAATGCGACACTTCCCTGCTAGGAAGTAGAGTTTGCAGATGTCTACGTATCGTAGCAATAGAGTTCTAATGCTTCTTAAAATGCGATATCGCATCTCACGTCTATGTTTCATGATAAGGTACAATATTCATTGCGAAGTGTCATGTATACCTCGTATTCACTTCAAATGAATGTAAATGCGACACTTCCCTGCTAGGAAGTAGAGTGTGCAGATGTCTACGTATCGAAGCAATAGGGTTCTACTGCTTCTCAAAATGCGATGTCGCATCTCATTTCTATGTTTCAAGATCAGATATAATATTCATTGCGAAGTGTCATGTATACCTCGTATTCACATCAAAAGAATGTAAATGCGACCCTTCCATGCTAGGAAATAGCGTTTGCAGATGTCTACGTATCGTAGCAATGGAGTTCTAATGCTTATTAGAACGCGATATCGCATCTCACTTCTATGTTTCATGATAAGATATAATATTCATTGCGAAGTGTCATGTATACCTCGTATTCACTTCAATTGAATGTAAATGCGAAACTTCCATGCTAGCAAATAGCGTTTGCAGATGTCTACGTATCGTAGCATTAGAGCTCTAATGCTTCTTAAAACGCGATATCACATCTCACTTCTATGTTTCGAGATAAGATATAATATTCATTGTGGAGTGTTATGTATACCTCGCATTCACTTCAAAAGAATGTAAATGCGACACTTCCGTGCTAGGAAATAGCGCTCGCAGGTGTCTACGTATCGTAGCAATAGGGTTCTAATGCTTCTTAGAACGCGATATCGCATCTCACTTCTATGTTTCATGATAAGATATAATATTCATTGCGAAGTGTCATGTATACCTCGTATTCACTTCAAAAGAATGTAAATGCGACACTTCCTCGCTAGGAAATAGCGTTTCCAGATGATCGCGTATCGAAAGAATAGAGTTCTAATACTTCTTAAAACGAGATGTAGCATCACATTTCTATGTTTCATAATAATATATAATATCCATTGCGAAGTGTCATGTATACCTCGTATTCACTTCAAAAGAATGTAAATGCGAAACTTCCATGCTAGGAAATAGCGTTTGCAGATGTCTACGTACCGTAGCGATAGAGTTCTAATGCTTCTTAAAACGAGATGTCGCATTTCATTTCCATGTTTCGTAATAAGATATAATATTCATTGTGGAGTGTCATGTATACCTCGTGCTCACATCACAAGAATGTAAATGCGACACATCCATGCAAGGTAATAGCGTTTGCAGATGTCAACGTATATTTGCAATAGAGATCTAATGCTTCTCAATACGCGATATCGCATCTCATTCCTATCTTTCATGATAAGATATAATATTTATTGCGAAGTGTCATGTATACCTCGTATTCGCTTCAAAAGAATGTAAATGCGACACTTCCATGCTAGGAAATAGCGTTTGCAGATGTCAACGTATCGTAGCAATAGAGTTCTAATGCTTCTTAGAAAGCGATATCGCATCTCACTTCTATGTTTCATGATAAGATATAATATTCATTGCGAAGTGTCATGTATACCTCGTATTCACTTCAATAGAATGTAAATAAGACACTTCCATGCTAGGAAATAGCGTTTGCAGATGTCTACGTATCGTAGCAATAGAGTTCTAATGCTGCTTAGAACGCGATATCGCATCTCACTTCTATGTTTCATGATAAGATATAATATACATTGCGATGTGTCATGTATACCTCGTACTCATTTCAAAAGAATGTAAATGCGACACTTCCATGCTAGGATATAGCGTTTGCAGATGTCTACGTATCGTAGCAATAGAGTTCTAATGCTTCTTAAAACGAAATGTCGCATTTCATTTCTATGTTTCGTGATAAGATATAATATTCATTGTGGAGTGTTATGTATACCTCGTATTCACTTCAAAAGAACGTAAATAAGACACTTCCATGCTAGGAAATAGCGTTTGCAGATGTCTACGTATCGTAGCAATAGGGTTCTAATGCTCCTCAAAATGCGATATAGCACCTCATTCTTATGTTTCATGATAAGATATAATATTCATTGCGAAGTGTCATGTATATCTCGTATTCACTTCAAAAGAAAGTAAATGCGACACTTCCATGCTAGGAAATAGCGTTTGCAGATGTCTACGTATCGCAGCAATAGAGTTCTAATGCTTCCTAAATCGCGATATCGCATCTCACTGCTATGCTTCATAAGAAGATATAATATTCATTATGGAGTGTTATGTATACCTCGTACTCACTTCAAAAGAATGTAAATTCGACACTTCCATGCTAGGAAATAGCGTTTGCAGATGTCTACGTATCGAGGCAATAGATTTCTAACGCTTCCTAAAACTCGATAACGCATCTCACTTCTATGTTTCATGATAAGATATAATATTCATTGCGAAGTGTCATGTATACCTCGTATTCACTTCAAAAGAATGTAAATGCGACACTTCCATGCCAGGAAACAGCGTTTGCAGATGTCTACGTATCGTAGCAATAGAGTTCTAATGCTTCTTAAAACGCGATATAGCATCTCACTTCTATGTTTCATGATAAGATATAATATTCATTGCGAAGTGTCATGTATACTTCGTATTCATTTCAAAAGAATGTAAATGCGAAACTTCCATGCTAGGAAATAGCGTTTGCAGATGTCTACGTATCGTAGCGATAGATTTCTAATGCTTCTTAAAACGAGATGTCGCATTTCATTTCCATGTTTCGTAATAAGGTATAATATTCATTGTGGAGTGTCATGTATGCCTCGTACTCACATCACAAGAATGTAAATGCGACACATCCATGCAAGGAAATAGCGTTTGCAGATGTCAACGTATATTAGCAATAGAGATCTAATGCTTCTCAGTACGCGATATCGCATCTCACTTCTATCTTTCATGATAAGATATAATATTTATTGCGAAGTGTCATGTATACCTCGTATTCACTTCAAAAGAATGTAAATGCGACACTTCCATGCTAGGTAGTAGCGTTTGCAGATGTCTACGTATCGTAGCAATAGGGTTCTAATGCTTCTTAAAACGCGATATCGCATCTCACCTCTATCTTTCATGATAAGATACAATATTTATTGCGAAGTGTCATGTATACCTCGTATTCACTTCAAAAGAATGTAAATGCGACACTTCCATGCTAGGAAATAGCGCTTGCAGATGTCTACGTATCCTAGCAATAGAGTTCTAATGCTTCTCAAAACGAGATATCGCAAATCATTCCTATGTTTCATGATAAGATATAATATTCATTGCGAAGTGTCATGTATATCTCGTATTCACTTCAAAAGAATGTAAATGCGAAACTTCCATGCTAGGAAATAGCGATTGCAGATGTCTACGTATCGTAGCGATGGAGTTCTATTGCTTCTTTGAACGCGATATCGCATATCACTTCTATGTTTCATGATAAGATGTAATATTCATTGCGAAGTGTCATGTATACCTCGTACTCACTTCAAAAGAATGTAAATGCGACCCTTCCATGCTAGGAAATAGCCTTTGCAGATGTCTGCGTATCGTAGCAATAGAGTTCTAATCCTTCTTAGAAAGCGATATCGCATCTCACTTCTATGTTTCATGATAAGATATAATATTCATTGCGAAGTGTCATGTATATCTCGTATTCACTTCAAAAGAATGTAAATGCGACACTTCCATGCTAGGAAATAGCGTTTGCAGATGTCTACGTATCCTAGCAATAGAGTTCTAATGCTTCTCAAAACGAGATATCGCAAATCACTCCTATGTTTCATGATAAGATATAATATTCATTGCGAAGTGTCATGTATATCTCGTATTCACTTCAAAAGAATGTAAATGCGAAACTTCCATGCTAGGAAATAGCGTTTGCAGATGTCTGCGTATCATAGCAATAGAGTTCTAATGCTGCTTAGAACGCGATATCGCATCTCACTTCTATGTTTCATGATAAGATATAATATACATTGCGATGTGTCATGTATACCTCGTACTCACTTCAAAAGAATGTAAATGCGACCCTTCCATGCTAGGAAATAGCCTTTGCAGATGTCTGCGTATCGTAGCAATAGAGTTCTAATCCTTCTTAGAAAGCGATATCGCATCTCACTTCTATGTTTCATGATAAGATATAATATTCATTGCGAAGTGTCATGTATATCTCGTATTCACTTCAAAAGAATGTAAATGCGACACTTCCATGCTAGGAAATAGCGTTTGCAGATGTCTACGTATCCTAGCAATAGAGTTCTAATGCTTCTCAAAACGAGATATCGCAAATCACTCCTATGTTTCATGATAAGATATAATATTCATTGCGAAGTGTCATGTATATCTCGTATTCACTTCAAAAGAATGTAAATGCGAAACTTCCATGCTAGGAAATAGCGTTTGCAGATGTCTACGTATCATAGCAATAGAGTTCTAATGCTGCTTAGAACGCGATATCGCATCTCACTTCTATGTTTCATGATAAGATATAATATACATTGCGATGTGTCATGTATACCTCGTACTCACTTCAAAAGAATGTAAATGCGACACTTCCATGCTAGGATATAGCGTTTGCAGATGTCTACGTATCGTAGCAATAGAGTTCTAATTCTTCTCAAAACGAGATATCGCAAATCATTCCTATGTTTCATGATAAGATATAATATTCATTGCGAAGTTTCATGTATATCTCGTATTCACTTCAAAAGAATGTAAATGCGACCCTTCCATGCTAGAAAATAGCCTTTGCAGATGTCTGCGTATCGTAGCAATAGAGTTCTAATGCTTCTTAGAAAGCGATATCGCATCTCACTTCTATGTTTCATGATAAGATATAATATACATTGCGAAGTGTCATGTATACCTCGTACTCACTTCAAAAGAATGTAAATGCGACCCTTCCATGCTAGGAAATAGCGTTTGCAGATGTCTACGTATCGTAGCAATGGAGTTCTAATGGTTCTTAGAACGCGATATCGCATCTCACTTCTATGTTTCATGATAAGTTATAATATTCATTGCGAAGTGTCATGTATACCTCGTATTCACTTCAATTGAATGTAAGTGCGACATTTCCATGGTAGGAAATAGAGTTTGCAGATGTCTACGTATATTAGCAATAGAGTTCTAATGCTTCTCAAAACGCAATATAGCACCTCATTCCTACGTTTCATGATAAGATATAATATTCATTGCGAAGTGTCATGTACACCTCGTGTTCGCTTCTAATGAATGTAAATGCGACACTTCCATGCTAGGAAATAGCGTTTGCAGATGTCTACGTATCGTAGCAATAGAGATCTAATGCTTCTTAAAACGAGATGCCGCATTTCATTTCTATGTTTCGTGATAAGATATAATATTCATTGTGGAGTGTTATATATACATCGTATTCACTTCAAAAGAATGTAAATGCGACACTTCCTTGCTAGGAAATAACATTTCCAGATGTCTACGCATCGTAGCAATATAGTTCTAGCGCTTCGTAAATCGCGATATCGCATCTCACTTCTATGTTTCGTGATAACATATAATATTCATTGTAGAGTGTTATGTATACCTCGTATTCACTTCAAAAGAATGTAAATGCGACACTTCCATGCTAGGAAATAGCGTTTGCAGATGTCTACGTATCGTAGCAATAGAGTTCTAATGCTTCTTAAAATGCGATATCGCATCTCATTTCTATGTTTCATGATCAGATATAATATTCATTGCGAAGTGTCATGTATACCTCGCATTCACTTCAAAAGAATGTAAATAAGACACTTCCATGCTAGGAAATAGCGTTTGCAGATGTCTACGTATCGTAGAAATAGAGTTCTAATGCTTCTTAAAACGCGATATAGCATCTCACTTCCATGTTTCATGATAAGGTATAATATTCATTGCGAAGTGTCATGTATACCTCGTATTCACTTCAAATGAATGTAAATGCGACACTTCCCTGCTAGGAAGTAGAGTTTGCAGATGTCTACGTATCGTAGCAATAGAGTTCTAATGCTTCTTAAAATGCGATATCGCATCTCACGTCTATGTTTCATGATAAGGTACAATATTCATTGCGAAGTGTCATGTATACCTCGTATTCACTTCAAATGAATGTAAATGCGACACTTCCCTGCTAGGAAGTAGAGTGTGCAGATGTCTACGTATCGAAGCAATAGGGTTCTACTGCTTCTCAAAATGCGATGTCGCATCTCATTTCTATGTTTCAAGATCAGATATAATATTCATTGCGAAGTGTCATGTATACCTCGTACTCACTTCAAAAGAATGTAAATGCGACCCTTCCATGCTAGGAAATAGCGTTTGCAGATGTCTACGTATCGTAGCAATGGAGTTCTAATGCTTATTAGAACGCGATATCGCATCTCACTTCTATGTTTCATGATAAGATATAATATTCATTGCGAAGTGTCATGTATACCTCGTATTCACTTCAATTGAATGTAAATGCGAAACTTCCATGCTAGCAAATAGCGTTTGCAGATGTCTACGTATCGTAGCATTAGAGCTCTAATGCTTCTTAAAACGCGATATCACATCTCACTTCTATGTTTCGAGATAAGATATAATATTCATTGTGGAGTGTTATGTATACCTCGCATTCACTTCAAAAGAATGTAAATGCGACACTTCCGTGCTAGGAAATAGCGCTCGCAGGTGTCTACGTATCGTAGCAATAGGGTTCTAATGCTTCTTAGAACGCGATATCGCATCTCACTTCTATGTTTCATGATAAGATATAATATTCATTGCGAAGTGTCATGTATACCTCGTATTCACTTCAAAAGAATGTAAATGCGACACTTCCTCGCTAGGAAATAGCGTTTCCAGATGATCGCGTATCGAAAGAATAGAGTTCTAATACTTCTTAAAACGAGATGTAGCATCACATTTCTATGTTTCATAATAATATATAATATCCATTGCGAAGTGTCATGTATACCTCGTATTCACTTCAAAAGAATGTAAATGCGAAACTTCCATGCTAGGAAATAGCGTTTGCAGATGTCTACGTACCGTAGCGATAGAGTTCTAATGCTTCTTAAAACGAGATGTCGCATTTCATTTCCATGTTTCGTAATAAGATATAATATTCATTGTGGAGTGTCATGTATACCTCGTACTCACATCACAAGAATGTAAATGCGACACATCCATGCAAGGTAATAGCGTTTGCAGATGTCAACGTATATTTGCAATAGAGATCTAATGCTTCTCAATACGCGATATCGCATCTCATTCCTATCTTTCATGATAAGATATAATATTTATTGCGAAGTGTCATGTATACCTCGTATTCGCTTCAAAAGAATGTAAATGCGACACTTCCATGCTAGGAAATAGCGTTTGCAGATGTCAACGTATCGTAGCAATAGAGTTCTAATGCTTCTTAGAAAGCGATATCGCATCTCACTTCTATGTTTCATGATAAGATATAATATTCATTGCGAAGTGTCATGTATACCTCGTATTCACTTCAATAGAATGTAAATAAGACACTTCCATGCTAGGAAATAGCGTTTGCAGATGTCTACGTATCGTAGCAATAGAGTTCTAATGCTGCTTAGAACGCGATATCGCATCTCACTTCTATGTTTCATGATAAGATATAATATACATTGCGATGTGTCATGTATACCTCGTACTCACTTCAAAAGAATGTAAATGCGACACTTCCATGCTAGGATATAGCGTTTGCAGATGTCTACGTATCGTAGCAATAGAGTTCTAATGCTTCTTAAAACGAGATGTCGCATTTCATTTCTATGTTTCGTGATAAGATATAATATTCATTGTGGAGTGTTATGTATACCTCGTATTCACTTCAAAAGAACGTAAATAAGACACTTCCATGCTAGGAAATAGCGTTTGCAGATGTCTACGTATCGTAGCAATAGGGTTCTAATGCTCCTCAAAATGCGATATAGCACCTCATTCTTATGTTTCATGATAAGATATAATATTCATTGCGAAGTGTCATGTATATCTCGTATTCACTTCAAAAGAAAGTAAATGCGACACTTCCATGCTAGGAAATAGCGTTTGCAGATGTCTACGTATCGCAGCAATAGAGTTCTAATGCTTCCTAAATCGCGATATCGCATCTCACTGCTATGCTTCATAAGAAGATATAATATTCATTATGGAGTGTTATGTATACCTCGTACTCACTTCAAAAGAATGTAAATTCGACACTTCCATGCTAGGAAATAGCGTTTGCAGATGTCTACGTATCGAGGCAATAGATTTCTAACGCTTCCTAAAACTCGATAACGCATCTCACTTCTATGTTTCATGATAAGATATAATATTCATTGCGAAGTGTCATGTATACCTCGTATTCACTTCAAAAGAATGTAAATGCGACACTTCCATGCCAGGAAACAGCGTTTGCAGATGTCTACGTATCGTAGCAATAGAGTTCTAATGCTTCTTAAAACGCGATATAGCATCTCACTTCTATGTTTCATGATAAGATATAATATTCATTGCGAAGTGTCATGTATACTTCGTATTCATTTCAAAAGAATGTAAATGCGAAACTTCCATGCTAGGAAATAGCGTTTGCAGATGTCTACGTATCGTAGCGATAGATTTCTAATGCTTCTTAAAACGAGATGTCGCATTTCATTTCCATGTTTCGTAATAAGGTATAATATTCATTGTGGAGTGTCATGTATGCCTCGTACTCACATCACAAGAATGTAAATGCGACACATCCATGCAAGGAAATAGCGTTTGCAGATGTCAACGTATATTAGCAATAGAGATCTAATGCTTCTCAGTACGCGATATCGCATCTCACTTCTATCTTTCATGATAAGATATAATATTTATTGCGAAGTGTCATGTATACCTCGTATTCACTTCAAAAGAATGTAAATGCGACACTTCCATGCTAGCTAGTAGCGTTTGCAGATGTCTACGTATCGTAGCAATAGGGTTCTAATGCTTCTTAAAACGCGATATCGCATCTCACCTCTATCTTTCATGATAAGATACAATATTTATTGCGAAGTGTCATGTATACCTCGTATTCACTTCAAAAGAATGTAAATGCGACACTTCCATGCTAGGAAATAGCGCTTGCAGATGTCTACGTATCCTAGCAATAGAGTTCTAATGCTTCTCAAAACGAGATATCGCAAATCATTCCTATGTTTCATGATAAGATATAATATTCATTGCGAAGTGTCATGTATATCTCGTATTCACTTCAAAAGAATGTAAATGCGAAAATTCCATGCTAGGAAATAGCGATTGCAGATGTCTACGTATCGTAGCGATGGAGTTCTATTGCTTCTTTGAACGCGATATCGCATATCACTTCTATGTTTCATGATAAGATGTAATATTCATTGCGAAGTGTCATGTATACCTCGTACTCACTTCAAAAGAATGTAAATGCGACCCTTCCATGCTAGGAAATAGCCTTTGCAGATGTCTGCGTATCGTAGCAATAGAGTTCTAATCCTTCTTAGAAAGCGATATCGCATCTCACTTCTATGTTTCATGATAAGATATAATATTCATTGCGAAGTGTCATGTATATCTCGTATTCACTTCAAAAGAATGTAAATGCGACACTTCCATGCTAGGAAATAGCGTTTGCAGATGTCTACGTATCCTAGCAATAGAGTTCTAATGCTTCTCAAAACGAGATATCGCAAATCACTCCTATGTTTCATGATAAGATATAATATTCATTGCGAAGTGTCATGTATATCTCGTATTCACTTCAAAAGAATGTAAATGCGAAACTTCCATGCTAGGAAATAGCGTTTGCAGATGTCTACGTATCATAGCAATAGAGTTCTAATGCTGCTTAGAACGCGATATCGCATCTCACTTCTATGTTTCATGATAAGATATAATATACATTGCGATGTGTCATGTATACCTCGTACTCACTTCAAAAGAATGTAAATGCGACACTTCCATGCTAGGATATAGCGTTTGCAGATGTCTACGTATCGTAGCAATAGAGTTCTAATTCTTCTCAAAACGAGATATCGCAAATCATTCCTATGTTTCATGATAAGATATAATATTCATTGCGAAGTTTCATGTATATCTCGTATTCACTTCAAAAGAATGTAAATGCGACCCTTCCATGCTAGAAAATAGCCTTTGCAGATGTCTGCGTATCGTAGCAATAGAGTTCTAATGCTTCTTAGAAAGCGATATCGCATCTCACTTCTATGTTTCATGATAAGATATAATATACATTGCGATGTGTCATGTATACCTCGTACTCACTTCAAAAGAATGTAAATGCGACACTTCCATGCTAGGATATAGCGTTTGCAGATGTCTACGTATCGTAGCAATAGAGTTCTAATGCTTCTTAAAACGAGATGTCGCATTTCATTTCTATGTTTCGTGATAAGATATAATATTCATTGTGGAGTGTTATGTATACCTCGTATTCACTTCAAAAGAACGTAAATAAGACACTTCCATGCTAGGAAATAGCGTTTGCAGATGTCTACGTATCGTAGCAATAGAGTTCTAATGCTCCTCAAAATGCGATATAGCACCTCATTCCTATGTTTCATGATAAGATATAATATTCATTGCGAAGTGTCATGTATATCTCGTATTCACTTCAAAAGAAAGTAAATGCGACACTTCCATGCTAGGAAATTGCGTTTGCAGATGTCTACGTATCGCAGCAATAGAGTTCTAATGCTTCCTAAATCGCGATATCGCATCTCACTGCTATGCTTCATGAGAAGATATAATATTCATTATGGAGTGTTATGTATACCTCGTACTCACTTCAAAAGAATGTAAATTCGACACTTCCATGCTAGGAAATAGCGTTTGCAGATGTCTACGTACCGAGGCAATAGAGTTCTAACGCTTCCTAAAACTCGATAACGCATCTCACTTCTACGTTTCATGATAAGATATAATATTCATTGCGAAGTGTCATGTATATCTCGTATTCACTTCAAAAGAATGTAAATGCGACACTTCCATGCTAGGAAGTAGCGTTTGCAGATGTCTACGTATCGTAGCAATAGGGTTCTAATGCTTCTTAGAACGCGATATCGCATCTCACTTCTATGTTTCATGATAAGATATAATATTCATTGCGAAGTGTCATGTATACCTCGTATTCACTTCAAAAGAATGTAAATGCGACACTTCCATGCTAGGAAGTAGCGTTTGCAGATGTCTACGTATCGTAGCAATAGAGTTCTAGCGCTTCTTAAACCGCGATATCGCATGTCACATCTATGTTTCGTGATAAGATATAATATTCATGGTAGAGTGTAATGTATACCTCGTATTCACTTCAAAAGAATGTAAATGCGACACTTCCATGCCAGGAAACAGCGTTTGCAGATGTCTACGTATCGTAGCAATAGAGTTCTAATGCTTCTTAAAACGCGATATAGCATCTCACTTCTATGTTTCATGATAAGATATAATATTCATTGTAGAGTGTTATGTATACCTCGTATTCACTTCAAAAGAATGTAAGTGCGACACTTCCGTGCTAGGAAATAGCGCTCGCAGGTGTCTACGTATCGTAGCAATAGGGTTCTAATGCTTCTTAGAACGCGATATCGCATCTCACTTCTATGTTTCATGATAAGATATAATATTCATTGCGAAGTGTCATGTATACCTCGTATTCACTTCAAAAGAATGTAAATGCGACACTTCCTCGCTAGGAAATAGCGTTTCCAGATGTCAACGTATCGTAGCAATAGAGTTCTAATGCTTCTTAGAACGAGATGTCGCATTTCATTTCTATGTTTCGTAATTAGATATAATATTCATTGTGGTGTGTCATGTATACCTCGTATTCACTTCAAGAGGATGTAAGTGCGACACTTCCTTGCTAGGAAATATTGTTTGCAGATGCCTACGTATCGTATCAATAGAGTTCTAATGCTTCTTAAAACGCGATATCGCATCTCACTGCTATGTTTCATGAGAAGATATAATATTCATTATGGAGTGTTATGTATACCTCGTACTCACTTCAAAAGAATGTAAATGCGACCCTTCCATGCTAGGAAATAGCCTTTGCAGATGTCTACGTATCGTAGCAATAGAGTTCTAATGCTTCTTAGAAAGCGATATCGCATCTCACTTCTATGTTTCATGATAAGATATAATATTCATTGCGAAGTGTCATGTATACCTCGTATTCACTTCAATAGAATGTAAATAAGACACTTCCATGCTAGGAAATAGCGTTTGCAGATGTCTACGTATCGTAGCAATAGAGTTCTAATGCTGCTTAGAACGCGATATCGCATCTCACTTCTATGTTTCATGATAAGATATAATATACATTGCGATGTGTCATGTATACCTCGTATTCACTTCAAAAGAATGTAAATGCGACACTTCCATGCTAGGAAATAGCGTATGCAGATGTCTACGTATCACAGCAATAGAGTACTTATGCTTCTGAATACGAGATGTCGCATCTCACTTCTATGTTTCATGATAAGATATAATATTCATTGCGTAGTGTCATGTATACCTCGTATTCACTTCAAAAGAATGTAAATGCGACACTTCCATGCTAGGAAATAGCGTATGCAAATGTCTACGTATCACAGCAATAGAGTACTTATGCTTCTGAATACGAGATGTCGTATTTCATTTCTATGTTTCGTAATAAGATATAATATTCATTGTGTAATGTTAGGTATACCTCGTATTCACTTCAATGGAATGTAAGTGCGACATTTCCATGGTAGGAAATAGAGTTTGCAGATGTCTACGTATATTAGCAATAGAGTTCTAATGCTTCTCAAAACGCAATATAGCACCTCATTCCTACGTTTCATGATAAGATATAATATTCATTGCGAAGTGTCATGTATACCTCGTGTTCGCTTCAAATGAATGTAAATGCGACACTTCCATGCTAGGAAATAGCGTTTGCAGATGTCTACGTATCGTAGCAATAGAGATCTAATGCTTCTTAAAACGAGATGCCGCATTTCATTTCTATGTTTCGTGATAAGATATAATATTCATTGTGGAGTGTTATATATACCTCGTATTCACTTCAAAAGAATGTAAATGCGACACTTCCTTGCTAGGAAATAACATTTCCAGATGTCTACGCATCGTAGCAATATAGTTCTAGCGCTTCGTAAATCGCGATATCGCATCTCACTTCTATGTTTCGTGATAACATATAATATTCATTGTAGAGTGTTATGTATACCTCGTATTCACTTCAAAAGAATGTAAATGCGACACTTCCATGCTAGGAAATAGCGTTTGCAGATGTCTACGTATCGTAGCAATAGAGTTCTAATGCTTCTTAAAATGCGATATCGCATCTCATTTCTATGTTTCATGATCAGATATAATATTCATTGCGAAGTGTCATGTATACCTCGTACTCACTTCAAAAGAATGTAAATGCGACCCTTCCATGCTAGGAAATAGCGTTTGCAGATGTCTACGTATCGTAGCAATGGAGTTCTAATGCTTCTTAGAACGCGATATCGCATCTCACTTCTATGTTTCATGATAAGATATAATATTCATTGCGAAGTGTCATGTATACCTCGTGTTCGCTTCAAATGAATGTAAATGCGACACTTCCATGCTAGGAAATAGCGTTTGCAGATGTCTACGTATCGTAGCAATAGAGATCTAATGCTTCTTAAAACGAGATGCCGCATTTCATTTCTATGTTTCGTGATAAGATATAATATTCATTGTGGAGTGTTATATATACATCGTATTCACTTCAAAAGAATGTAAATGCGACACTTCCTTGCTAGGAAATAACATTTCCAGATGTCTACGCATCGTAGCAATATAGTTCTAGCGCTTCGTAAATCGCGATATCGCATCTCACTTCTATGTTTCGTGATAACATATAATATTCATTGTAGAGTGTTATGTATACCTCGTATTCACTTCAAAAGAATGTAAATGCGACACTTCCATGCTAGGAAATAGCGTTTGCAGATGTCTACGTATCGTAGCAATAGAGTTCTAATGCTTCTTAAAATGCGATATCGCATCTCATTTCTATGTTTCATGATCAGATATAATATTCATTGCGAAGTGTCATGTATACCTCGCATTCACTTCAAAAGAATGTAAATAAGACACTTCCATGCTAGGAAATAGCGTTTGCAGATGTCTACGTATCGTAGAAATAGAGTTCTAATGCTTCTTAAAACGCGATATAGTATCTCACTTCCATGTTTCATGATAAGGTATAATATTCATTGCGAAGTGTCATGTATACCTCGTATTCACTTCAAATGAATGTAAATGTGACACTTCCCTGCTAGGAAGTAGAGTTTGCAGATGTCTACGTATCGTAGCAATAGAGTTCTAATGCTTCTTAAAATGCGATATCGCATCTCACGTCTATGTTTCATGATAAGGTACAATATTCATTGCGAAGTGTCATGTATACCTCGTATTCACTTCAAATGAATGTAAATGCGACACTTCCCTGCTAGGAAGTAGAGTGTGCAGATGTCTACGTATCGAAGCAATAGGGTTCTACTGCTTCTCAAAATGCGATGTCGCATCTCATTTCTATGTTTCAAGATCAGATATAATATTCATTGCGAAGTGTCATGTATACCTCGTACTCACTTCAAAAGAATGTAAATGCGACCCTTCCATGCTAGGAAATAGCGTTTGCAGATGTCTACGTATCGTAGCAATGGAGTTCTAATGCTTATTAGAACGCGATATCGCATCTCACTTCTATGTTTCATGATAAGATATAATATTCATTGCGAAGTGTCATGTATACCTCGTATTCACTTCAATTGAATGTAAATGCGAAACTTCCATGCTAGCAAATAGCGTTTGCAGATGTCTACGTATCGTAGCAATAGAGCTCTAATGCTTCTTAAAACGCGATATCACATCTCACTTCTATGTTTCGAGATAAGATATAATATTCATTGTGGAGTGTTATGTATACCTCGCATTCACTTCAAAAGAATGTAAATGCGACACTTCCGTGCTAGGAAATAGCGCTCGCAGGTGTCTACGTATCGTAGCAATAGGGTTCTAATGCTTCTTAGAACGCGATATCGCATCTCACTTCTATGTTTCATGATAAGATATAATATTCATTGCGAAGTGTCATGTATACCTCGTATTCACTTCAAAAGAATGTAAATGCGACACTTCCTCGCTAGGAAATAGCGTTTCCAGATGATCGCGTATCGAAAGAATAGAGTTCTAATACTTCTTAAAACGAGATGTAGCATCACATTTCTATGTTTCATAATAATATATAATATCCATTGCGAAGTGTCATGTATACCTCGTATTCACTTCAAAAGAATGTAAATGCGAAACTTCCATGCTAGGAAATAGCGTTTGCAGATGTCTACGTACCGTAGCGATAGAGTTCTAATGCTTCTTAAAACGAGATGTCGCATTTCATTTCCATGTTTCGTAATAAGATATAATATTCATTGTGGAGTGTCATGTATACTTCGTACTCACATCACAAGAATGTAAATGCGACACATCCATGCAAGGTAATAGCGTTTGCAGATGTCAACGTATATTTGCAATAGAGATCTAATGCTTCTCAATACGCGATATCGCATCTCATTCCTATCTTTCATGATAAGATATAATATTTATTGCGAAGTGTCATGTATACCTCGTATTCGCTTCAAAAGAATGTAAATGCGACACTTCCATGCTAGGAAATAGCGTTTGCAGATGTCAACGTATCGTAGCAATAGAGTTCTAATGCTTCTTAGAAAGCGATATCGCATCTCACTTCTATGTTTCATGATAAGATATAATATTCATTGCGAAGTGTCATGTATACCTCGTATTCACTTCAATAGAATGTAAATAAGACACTTCCATGCTAGGAAATAGCGTTTGCAGATGTCTACGTATCGTAGCAATAGAGTTCTAATGCTGCTTAGAACGCGATATCGCATCTCACTTCTATGTTTCATGATAAGATATAATATACATTGCGATGTGTCATGTATACCTCGTACTCACTTCAAAAGAATGTAAATGCGACACTTCCATGCTAGGATATAGCGTTTGCAGATGTCTACGTATCGTAGCAATAGAGTTCTAATGCTTCTTAAAACGAGATGTCGCATTTCATTTCTATGTTTCGTGATAAGATATAATATTCATTGTGGAGTGTTATGTATACCTCGTATTCACTTCAAAAGAACGTAAATAAGACACTTCCATGCTAGGAAATAGCGTTTGCAGATGTCTACGTATCGTAGCAATAGGGTTCTAATGCTCCTCAAAATGCGATATAGCACCTCATTCTTATGTTTCATGATAAGATATAATATTCATTGCGAAGTGTCATGTATATCTCGTATTCACTTCAAAAGAAAGTAAATGCGACACTTCCATGCTAGGAAATAGCGTTTGCAGATGTCTACGTATCGCAGCAATAGAGTTCTAATGCTTCCTAAATCGCGATATCGCATCTCACTGCTATGCTTCATAAGAAGATATAATATTCATTATGGAGTGTTATGTATACCTCGTACTCACTTCAAAAGAATGTAAATTCGACACTTCCTTGCTAGGAAATAGCGTTTGCAGATGTCTACGTATCGAGGCAATAGATTTCTAACGCTTCCTAAAACTCGATAACGCATCTCACTTCTATGTTTCATGATAAGATATAATATTCATTGCGAAGTGTCATGTATACCTCGTATTCACTTCAAAAGAATGTAAATGCGACACTTCCATGCCAGGAAACAGCGTTTGCAGATGTCTACGTATCGTAGCAATAGAGTTCTAATGCTTCTTAAAACGCGATATAGCATCTCACTTCTATGTTTCATGATAAGATATAATATTCATTGCGAAGTGTCATGTATACTTCGTATTCACTTCAAAAGAATGTAAATGCGAAACTTCCATGCTAGGAAATAGCGTTTGCAGATGTCTACATATCGTAGCGATAGATTTCTAATGCTTCTTAAAACGAGATGTCGCATTTCATTTCCATGTTTCGTAATAAGGTATAATATTCATTGTGGAGTGTCATGTATGCCTCGTACTCACATCACAAGAATGTAAATGCGACACATCCATGCAAGGAAATAGCGTTTGCAGATGTCAACGTATATTAGCAATAGAGATCTAATGCTTCTCAGTACGCGATATCGCATCTCACTTCTATCTTTCATGATAAGATATAATATTTATTGCGAAGTGTCATGTATACCTCGTATTCACTTCAAAAGAATGTAAATGCGACACTTCCATGCTAGGTAGTAGCGTTTGCAGATGTCTACGTATCGTAGCAATAGGGTTCTAATGCTTCTTAAAACGCGATATCGCATCTCACCTCTATCTTTCATGATAAGATACAATATTTATTGCGAAGTGTCATGTATACCTCGTATTCACTTCAAAAGAATGTAAATGCGACACTTCCATGCTAGGAAATAGCGCTTGCAGATGTCTACGTATCCTAGCAATAGAGTTCTAATGCTTCTCAAAACGAGATATCGCAAATCATTCCTATGTTTCATGATAAGATATAATATTCATTGCGAAGTGTCATGTATATCTCGCATTCACTTCAAAAGAATGTAAATGCGAAACTTCCATGCTAGGAAATAGCGATTGCAGATGTCTACGTATCGTAGCGATGGAGTTCTATTGCTTCTTTGAACGCGATATCGCATATCACTTCTATGTTTCATGATAAGATGTAATATTCATTGCGAAGTGTCATGTATACCTCGTACTCACTTCAAAAGAATGTAAATGCGACCCTTCCATGCTAGGAAATAGCCTTTGCAGATGTCTGCGTATCGTAGCAATAGAGTTCTAATCCTTCTTAGAAAGCGATATCGCATCTCACTTCTATGTTTCATGATAAGATATAATATTCATTGCGAAGTGTCATGTATATCTCGTATTCACTTCAAAAGAATGTAAATGCGACACTTCCATGCTAGGAAATAGCGTTTGCAGATGTCTACGTATCCTAGCAATAGAGTTCTAATGCTTCTCAAAACGAGATATCGCAAATCACTCCTATGTTTCATGATAAGATATAATATTCATTGCGAAGTGTCATGTATATCTCGTATTCACTTCAAAAGAATGTAAATGCGAAACTTCCATGCTAGGAAATAGCGTTTGCAGATGTCTACGTATCATAGCAATAGAGTTCTAATGCTGCTTAGAACGCGATATCGCATCTCACTTCTATGTTTCATGATAAGATATAATATACATTGCGATGTGTCATGTATACCTCGTACTCACTTCAAAAGAATGTAAATGCGACACTTCCATGCTAGGATATAGCGTTTGCAGATGTCTACGTATCGTAGCAATAGAGTTCTAATTCTTCTCAAAACGAGATATCGCAAATCATTCCTATGTTTCATGATAAGATATAATATTCATTGCGAAGTTTCATGTATATCTCGTATTCACTTCAAAAGAATGTAAATGCGACCCTTCCATGCTAGAAAATAGCCTTTGCAGATGTCTACGTATCGTAGCAATAGAGTTCTAATGCTTCTTAGAAAGCGATATCGCATCTCACTTCTATGTTTCATGATAAGATATAATATTCATTGCGAAGTGTCATGTATACCTCGTATTCACTTCAATAGAATGTAAATAAGACACTTCCATGCTAGGAAATAGCGTTTGCAGATGTCTACGTATCGTAGCAATAGAGTTCTAATGCTGCTTAGAACGCGATATCGCATCTCACTTCTATGTTTCATGATAAGATATAATATACATTGCGATGTGTCATGTATACCTCGTACTCACTTCAAAAGAATGTAAATGCGACACTTCCATGCTAGGATATAGCGTTTGCAGATGTCTACGTGTCGTAGCAATAGAGTTCTAATGCTTCTTAAAACGAGATGTCGCATTTCATTTCTATGTTTCGTGATAAGATATAATATTCATTGTGGAGTGTTATGTATACCTCGTATTCACTTCAAAAGAACGTAAATAAGACACTTCCATGCTAGGAAATAGCGTTTGCAGATGTCTACGTATCGTAGCAATAGAGTTCTAATGCTCCTCAAAATGCGATATAGCACCTCATTCCTATGTTTCATGATAAGATATAATATTCATTGCGAAGTGTCATGTATATCTCGTATTCACTTCAAAAGAAAGTAAATGCGACACTTCCATGCTAGGAAATTGCGTTTGCAGATGTCTACGTATCGCAGCAATAGAGTTCTAATGCTTCCTAAATCGCGATATCGCATCTCACTGCTATGCTTCATGAGAAGATATAATATTCATTATGGAGTGTCATGTATACCTCGTACTCACTTCAAAAGAATGTAAATTCGACACTTCCATGCTAGGAAATAGCGTTTGCAGATGTCTACGTACCGAGGCAATAGAGTTCTAACGCTTCCTAAAACTCGATAACGCATCTCACTTCTACGTTTCATGATAAGATATAATATTCATTGCGAAGTGTCATGTATATCTCGTATTCACTTCAAAAGAATGTAAATGCGACACTTCCATGCTAGGAAGTAGCGTTTGCAGATGTCTACGTATCATAGCAATAGGGTTCTAATGCTTCTTAGAACGCGATATCGCATCTCACTTCTATGTTTCATGATAAGATATAATATTCATTGCGAAGTGTCATGTATACCTCGTATTCACTTCAAAAGAATGTAAATGCGACACTTCCATGCTAGGAAGTAGCGTTTGCAGATGTCTACGTATCGTAGCAATAGAGTTCTAGCGCTTCTTAAACCGCGATATCGCATGTCACATCTATGTTTCGTGATAAGATATAATATTCATGGTAGAGTGTCATGTATACCTCGTATTCACTTCAAAAGAATGTAAATGCGACACTTCCATGCCAGGAAACAGCGTTTGCAGATGTCTACGTATCGTAGCAATAGAGTTCTAATGCTTCTTAAAACGCGATATAGCATCTCACTTCTATGTTTCATGATAAGATATAATATTCATTGCGAAGTGTCATGTATACCTCGTATTCACTTCAAAAGAATGTAAATGCGAAACTTCCATGCTAGGAAATAGCGTTTGCAGATGTCTACGTATCGTAGCGATAGAGTTCTAATGCTTCATAAAACGAGATGTCGCATTTCATTTCCATGTTTCGTAATAAGGTATAATATTCATTGTGGAGTGTCATGTATACCTCGTACTCACATCACAAGAATGTAAATGCGACACATCCATGCAAGGAAATAGCGTTTGCAGATGTCAACGTATATTAGCAATAGAGATCTAATGCTTCTCAATACGCGATATCGCATCTCACTTCTATCTTTCATGATAAGATATAATATTTATTGCGAAGTGTCATGTATACCTCGTATTCACTTCAAAAGAATGTAAATGCGACACTTCCATGCTAGGAAGTAGCGTTTGCAGATGTCTACGTATCGTAGCAGTAGGGTTCTAATGCTTCTTAAAACGCGATACCGCATCTCACTTCTATCTTTCATGATAAGATGTAATATTCATTGCGAAGTGTCATGTATACCTCGTACTCACTTCAAAAGAATGTAAATGCGACCCTTCCATGCTAGGAAATAGCCTTTGCAGATGTCTGCGTATCGTAGCAATAGAGTTCTAATGCTTCTTAGAAAGCGATATCGCATCTCACTTCTATGTTTCATGATAAGATATAATATTCATTGCGAAGTGTCATGTATATCTCGTATTCACTTCAAAGGAATGTAAATGCGACCCTTCCATGCTTGGAAATATCGTTTGCAGATGTCTACGTATCGTAGCAATAGAGTTCTAATACTTCTTAGAACGCGATATCGCATCTCACTTCTATGTTTCATGATAAGATATAATATTCATTGCGAAGTGTCATGTATACCTCGTATTCACTTCAATAGAATGTAAATAAGACACTTCCATGCTAGGAAATAGCGATTGCAGATGTCTACGTATCGTAGCAATAAAGTTCTAATGCTGCTTAGAACGCGATATCGCATCTCACTTCTATGTTTCATGATAAGATATAATATACATTGCGATGTGTCATGTATACCTCGTACTCACTTCAAAAGAATGTAAATGCGACACTTCCATGCTAGGATATAGCGTTTGCAGATGTCTACGTATCGTAGCAATAGAGTTCTAATGCTTCTTAAAACGAGATGTCGCATTTCATTTCTATGTTTCGTGATAAGATATAATATTCATTGTGGAGTGTTATGTATACCTCGTATTCACTTCAAAAGAACGTAAATAAGACACATCCATGCTAGGAAATGGCGTTTGCAGATGCCTACGTATCGTAGCAATAGAGTTCTAATGCTCCTCAAAACGCGATATCGCATATCACTTCTATGTTTCATGATAAGATGTAATATTCATTGCGAAGTGTCATGTATACCTCGTATTCACTTCAAAAGAATGTAAATGCGAAACTTCCATGCTAGGAAATAGCGTTTGCGGATGTCTACGTATCGTAGCGATAGAGTTCTAATGCTTCTTAAAACGAGATGTCGCATTTCATTTCCATGTTTCGTAATAAGGTATAATATTCATTGTGGAGTGTCATGTATACCTCGTACTCACATCACAAGAATGTAAATGCGACACATCCATGCAAGGAAATAGCGTTTGCAGATGTCAACGTATATTAGCAATAGAGATCTAATGCTTCTCAATACGCGATATCGCATCTCACTTCTATCTTTCATGATAAGATATAATATTTATTGCGAAGTGTCATGTATACCTCGTATTCACTTCAAAAGAATGTAAATGCGACACTTCCATGCTAGGAAGTAGCGTTTGCAGATGTCTACGTATCGTAGCAATAGGGTTCTAATGCTTCTTAAAACGCGATATCGCATCTCACTTCTATCTTTCATGATAAGATACAATATTTATTGCGAAGTGTCATGTATACCTCGTATTCACTTCAAAAGAATGTAAATGCGACACTTCCATGCTAGGAAATAGCGTTTGCAGATGTCTACGTATCCTAGCAATAGAGTTCTAATGCTTCTCAAAACGAGATATCGCAAATCATTCCTATGTTTCATGATAAGATATAATATTCATTGCGAAGTGTCATGTATATCTCGAATTCACTTCAAAAGAATGTAAATGCGAAACTTCCATGCTAGGAAATAGCGTTTGCAGATGTCTACGTATCGTAGCGATAGAGTTCTATTGCTTCTTTGAACGCGATATCGCATCTCACTTCTATGTTTCATGATAAGATATAATATTCATTGCGAAGTGTCATGTATATCTCGTATTCACTTCAAAAGAATGTAAATGCGACCCTTCCATGCTTGGAAATATCGTTTGCAGATGTCTACGTATCGTAGCAATAGAGTTCTAATACTTCTTAGAACGCGATATCGCATCTCACTTCTATGTTTCATGATAAGATATAATATTCATTGCGAAGTGTCATGTATACCTCGTATTCACTTCAATAGAATGTAAACAAGACACTTCCATGCTAGGAAATAGCGTTTGCAGATGTCTACGTGTCGTAGCAATAGAGTTCTAATGCTGCTTAGAACGCGATATCGCATCTCACTTCTATGTTTCATGATAAGATATAATATACATTGCGATGTGTCATGTATACCTCGTACTCACTTCAAAAGAATGTAAATGCGACACTTCCATGCTAGGATATGGCGTTTGCAGATGTCTACGTATCGTAGCAATAGAGTTCTAATGCTTCTTAAAACGAGATGTCGCATTTCATTTCTATGTTTCGTGATAAGATATAATATTCATTGTGGAGTGTTATGTATACCTCGTATTCACTTCAAAAGAACGTAAATAAGACACTTCCATGCTAGGAAATAGCGTTTGCAGATGTCTACGTACCGTAGCGATAGAGTTCTAATGCTTCTTAAAACGAGATGTCGCATTTCATTTCCATGTTTCGTAATAAGATATAATATTCATTGTGGAGTGTCATGTATACCTCGTACCCACATCACAAGAATTTAAATGCGACACATCCATGCAAGGTAATAGCGTTTGCAGATGTCAACGTATATTTGCAATAGAGATCAAATGCTTCTCAATACGCGATATCGCATCTCATTCCTATCTTTCATAATAAGATATAATATTTATTGCGAAGTGTCATGTATACCTCGTATTCACTTCAAAAGAATGTAAATGCGACACTTTCTTGCTAGGAAATATTGTTTGCAGATGTCTACGTATCGTCGCAATAGATCTCTAATGCTTCTCAAAACGCGAAATCGCAACTCATTCCTATGTTTCATGATAAGATATAATATTAATTGCGAAGTGTCATGTATATCTCGTATTCACTTCAAAAGAATGTAAATGCGTCACTTCCATGCTAGGAAATAGCGCTTGCAAATGTCAACGTATCGTAGCAATAGAGTTCTAATGCTTCTTAAAACGAGATGTCGTATTTAATTTCTATGTTCCGTAATAAGATATAATATTCATTGTGTAATGTTACGCATACCTCGTATTCACTTCAAAAGTATGTAAGTGCGACACTTCCTTGCTAGGAAATATTGTTTGCAGATGCCTACGTATCGTAGCAATAGAGTTCTAGTGCTTCTTAATACGCGATATCGAATCACATTCCTATGTTTCATGATAAGATGTAATACTCATTGCGAAGTGTCATGTATATCTCGTATTCACTTCAAAAGAATGTAAATGCGACACATCCTTGCTAGGAAATATTGTTTGCAGATGTCTACGTATCGTAGCAATAGAGTTCTAATGCTTCTCAAAACGCGATATAGCACCTCATTCCTATGTTTCATGATAAGATATAATATTCATTGCGAAGTGTCATGTATAGTTCGTATTCACTTCAAAAGAATGTAAATGCTACACTTCCTTGCTCGGAAATAACATTTGCAGATGTCTACGCATCGTAGCCATAGAGTTCTAGTGCTTCTTAAACAGCGATATCGCATTTCACTTCTATGTTTCGTGATTAGACATAATATTCATTGTGAAGTGTTATGTATACCTCGTATTATCTTCAAAGGAATGTAAATGCGGCACTTCCATGCTAGGATATAGCGTTTGCAGATGTCTACGTATCGTAGCAATAGAGTTCTAATGCTTCTTGGAACGCGATATCGCATCTCACTTCTATGTTTCATGATAAGATATAATATTCATTGTGAAGTGTAATGTATATCTAGTATTCACATCAAAAGAATGTAAATGCGACACTTCCATGCTAGGAAATAACGTTTGCAGATATCTATGTATCGCAGCAATAGAGTTCTAATGCTTCGTAGAACGCGATATCGCATCTCACTTCTATGTTTCATGATAAGATATAATATTCATTGCGATGTGACATGTATACCTCGTATTCACTTCAAAAGAATGTAAATGCGACACTTGCATGCTAGGAAATAGCGTTTGCAGATGTCTACGTATCGTAGCAATAGAGTTCTAATGCTTCTTCAAACGCGATATCGCATCTCACTTCTATGCTTCATGATAAGATATAATATTCATTGCGAAGTGTCATGTATACCTCGTATTCACTTCAAAAGAATGTAAATGCGACACTTCCATACTAGGAAATAGCGTTTGCAGATGTCTACGTATCACAGCAATAGAGTACTTATGCTTCTGAAAACGAGATGTCGTATTTCATTTCTATGTTTCGTAATAAGATATAATATTCATTGTGCAATGTTATGTATACCTCGTATTCACTTCAATGGAATGTAATGGGACATTTCCATGGTAGGAAATAGAGTTTGCAGATGTCTACGTATATTAGCAATAGTGTTCTAATGCTTCTCAAAACGCAATATAGCACCTCATTCCTATGTTTCATGATAAGATATAATATTCATTGCGAAGTGTCATGTATATCTCGTATTCACATCAAAAGAATGTAAATGCGACACTTCCATGCTAGGAAATAGCGTTTGCAGATGTCTACGTATCGTAGCAATAGAGTTCTAATGCTTCTTAAAACGCGATATCGCATCTCACTTCTATGTTTCGTGATAAGATATAATATCCATTGCAAAGTGTCATGTATACCTCGTATTCACTTCAAAAGAATGTAAATGCGACACTTCCATGCTTGGAAATAGCGTTTGCAGATGTCTACGTATCGTAGCAACAGAGTTCTAATGCTTCTTAAAACGAGATGTCGCATCTCACTTCTATGTATCGAGATAAGGTATAATATTCATTGCGAAGTGTCATGTATACCTCGTATTCACTTCAAATGAATGTAGATGCGAAACTTCCTTGCTAGGAAATAGCGTTTGCAGATGTCTACGTATCGTAGCAATAGATTTCTAATTCTACTTAAATCGCGTTATCACATCTCACTTCTATGTTTCGAGATAAGATATAATTTTCATTGCGAAGTGTCATGTATACCTCTTATTCACTTCAAAAGAATGTAAATGCGACACTTCCATGCTAGGAAATAGCGTTTGCAGATGTCTACGTATCGTAGCAATAGAGTTCTAATGCTTCTTAAAATGAGAAGTCGCATTTCATTTCTATGTTTCGTGATAAGATATAATATTCATTGTGGAGTGTTATGTATACCTCGTATTCACTTCAAAAGATTGTAAATGGGACACTTCCTTGCTAGGAAATATTGTTTGCAGATGTCTACGTATCGTAAAAATAGAGTTCTAATGCTCCTTAAAACGCGATATCGCATATTTCCTCTATGTTTCTTGATAAGATATAATATTCATTGCGAAGTGTCATGTATACCTTGTATTCACTTCAAAAGAATGTAAATGCGACACTTGCATGCTAGGAAATAGCGTTTGCAGATGTCTACGTATCGTAGCAATAGAGTTCTAATGCTTCTTAAAACGCGATATCGCATCTCAATTATATGTTTCGTGATGAGATATAATATTCATTGCGAAGTCTCATGTATACCTCATATTCACTTCAAAAGATTGTAAATGCGACTATTGCTTGCTAGGAAATAGCGTTTGCAGATGTCTCCGTATCGTAGCAATAAATTTCTAATGCTACTTAAATCGCGATATCGCATCTCATCTATATATTTCGTGATAAGGTATAATATTCATTGCGAAGTGTCATGTATACCTGGTATACACTTCAAAAGAATGTAAGTGCGACACTTCCATGCTAGGAAATAGCGTTTGCAGATGTCTCCGCATCGAGGCCATAGAGTTCTAATGCTTCTTACAACGCGATATCGCATCACTCTTCAATGTTTCATGATAAGATATAATATGCATTGCGAAGTGTCATGTATACCTCGTATTCAATTCAAAAGAAAGTAAATGCGACTATTGCTGGCTAGGAAATAGCGTTTGCAGATGTCTATGTATCGTAGCAATAGAGTTCTAATGCTACTTAAATCGCGATATCGCATCACATTTATGTGTTTCGTGATAAGATATAATATTCATTGCGAAGTGTCATGTATACCTCGTATTCACTTCAAAAGATTGTAAATGCGACTATTGCTTGCTAGGAAATAGCGTTTGCAGATGTCTCCGTATCGTAGCAATAAAGTTTTAATGCTACTTAAATCGCGATATCGCATCTCATCTATATATTTCGTGATAAGGTATAATATTCATTGCGAAGTGTCATGTATACCTCGTATTCAATTCAAAAGAATGTAAATGCGACTATTGCTTGCTGGGAAATAGCGTTCGCAGATGTCTACGTATCGCAGCAATAGAGCTCTAATGCTACTTAAATCGCGATATCGCATCTCATTTATATGTTTCGTGATGAGATATAATATTCATAGCGAAGTCTCATGTATACCTTGTATTCACTTCAAAAGAATGTAAGTGCGAATCTTCCTTGCTAGGAAATAGCGTTTGCAGATGCCTACGTATCGTAGCAATAGAGTTCGAATGCTTCTTAAATCGCTATATCGCATCTCATTTCTATGTTACATGATAAGGTATAATATTCATTGCGAAGTGTCATGTATACCTCGTATTCACTTCAAAAGAATGTAAGTGCGACACTTCCATGCTAGGAAATAGCGTTTGCAGATGTCTACGTATCGTAGCAATAGGGTTCTAATGCTTCTTAAAACGCGATATCGCATCTCACTTCTATGTTTCATGATAAGATATAATATCCATTGCGAAGTGTCATGTATACCTCGTATTCACTTCAAAAGAATGTAAATGCGACACTTCCATGCTAGGAAATAGCGTTTGCAGATGTCTACGTATCACAGCGATAGAGTACTTATGCTTCTGAAAACGAGATGTCGTATTTCATTTCTATGTTTCGTAATAAGATATAATATTCATTGTGTAATGTTATGTATACCTCGTATTCACTTCAATGGAATGTAAGTGCGACATTTCCATGGTAGGAAATAGAGTTTGCAGATGTCTACGTATATTAGCAATAGTGTTCTAATGCTTCTCAAAACGCGATATAGCACCTCATTCCTATGTTTCATGATAAGATATAATATTCATTGCGAAGTGTCATGTATATCTCGTATTCACTTCAAAAGAATGTAAATGCGACACTTCCTTGCTAGGAAATAGCGTTTTCAGATGTCTACGTATCGTAGCAAAAGGGTTCTAATGCTACTTAAATCGCGATATCGCATCCCTCTTCTGTGTTTCATGATAAGATATAATATTCATTGCGAAGTGTCATGTATACCTCGTATTCACTTCAAAAGAATGTAAATCCGACTACTGCTTGCTAGGAAATAGCGTTTGCAGATGTCTACGTATCGTAGCAATAGATTTCTAATGCTACTTAAATCGCGATATCACATCTCACTTCTATGTTTCGAGATAAGATATAATTTTCATTGCGAAGTGTCATGTATACCTCTTATTCACTTCAAAATAATGTAAATGCGACACTTCCATGCTAGGAAATAGCGTTTGCAGATGTCTACGTATCGTAGCAATAGAGTTCTAATGCTTCTTAAAATGAGAAGTCGCATTTCATTTCTATGTTTCGTGATAAGATATAATATTCATTGTGGAGTGTTATGTATACCTCGTATTCACTTCAAAAGATTGTAAATGGCACACTTCCTTGCTAGGAAATATTGTTTGCAGATGTCTACGTATCGTAAAAATAGAGTTCTAATGCTCCTTAAAACGCGATATCGCATATTTCCTCTATGTTTCTTGATAAGATATAATATTCATTGCGAAGTGTCATGTATACCTTGTATTCACTTCAAAAGAATGTAAATGCGACACTTGCATGCTAGGAAATAGCGTTTGCAGATGTCTACGTATCGTAGCAATAGAGTTCGAATGCTTCTTAAATCGCGATATCGCATCTCGTTTCTATGTTACATGATAAGGTATAATATTCATTGCGAAGTGTCATGTATACCTCGTATTCACTTCAAAAGAATGTAAGTGCGACACTTCCATGCTAGGAAATAGCGTTTGCAGATGTCTACGCGTCGAGGCAATACAGTTCTAATACTTCTTAGAACGCGATATCGTATCTCATTTCTATGTTTCGTGATAAGATATAATATTCATTGCGAAGTGTCATGTACACCTCGTATTCAATTCAAAAGAAAGTAAATGCGACTATTGCTTGCTAGGAAATAGCGTTCGCAGATGTCTATGTATCGTAGCAATAGAGTTCTAGTGCTACTTAAATCGCGATATCGCATCACATTTATGTGTTTCTTGATAAGATATAATATTCATTGCGAAGTGTCATGTATACATTGAACTCACTTCAAAAGAATGTAAATGCGACACTTCCATGCGAGGAAATAGCGTTTGCAGATATCTCCCCATTAAGGCAATAGGGTTCTAATGCTTCTTAAGACGCGATATCGCATCTCATTTCTATGTTTCGTGATAAGATATAATATTCATTGCGAAGTGTCATGTGTACCTCGCATTCACTCCAACCAAGTGTAAATGCGACACTTCCATGCTAGGAAATAGCGTTTGTAGGTGTCTCCGCATCGAGGCCATAAAGTTTTAATGCTTCTTAAAACGCGATGTCGCATCTCCCTTCTATGTTTCGTGAAGAGATATAATATTCATTGCGAAGTGTCATGTACACTTCGTATTCACTTCAAAAGAATGTAAATGCGACACTTCCTTGCTAGGAAACAGCGTTTTCAGATGTCTACGTATCGTAGCAAAAGGGTTCTAATGCTACTTAAATCGCGATATCGTATCTCATTTCTATGTTTCGTGATAAGATATAATATTCATTGCGAAGTGTCATGTACACCTCGTATTCAATTGAAAAGAAAGTAAATGCGACTATTGCTTGCTAGGAAATAGCGTTTGCAGATGTCTACGTATCGTAGCAATAGAGTTCTAATGCTACTTAAATCGCGATATCGCATCTCATTTCTATGTTTTGTGATAAGATATAATATTCAATGCGAGGTGTCATGTACACCTCGTATTCACTTCAAAAGAATGTAAATGCGACACTTCCTTGCTAGGAAATAGCGTTTGCAGATGTCTACGTATCGTAGCAATAAAGTTCTAATGCTTCTTAGAACGAGATGTCGCATCTCATTTCTATGTTTCATGATAAGATATAATATTCATTGCGAAGTGTCATGTATACGTCGTATTCACTTCAAAAGAATGTAATTGCGACACTTCCTTGCTAGGAAGTAGCGTTTGCAGATGTCTACGTATATTAGCAAGAGAGTTCTAATGCTTCATAAATCACGATATCGCATCCCATTGCTATGTTTCATGATAAGATATAATATTCATTGCGAAGTGTCATGTATACCTCGTACTCAATTCAAAAGAATGTAAATGCGACACTTCCTTGCTAGGAAGTAGCGTTTGCAGATGTCTACGTATCGAAGCAATAGAGTCCTAAAGCTTCTTAAATCGCGATATCGCATCTCATGTATGTTTCATGATAAGATATAATATTCATTACGAAGTGTTATGTATACCTCGTCTACACTTCAAAAGAATGCAAATGCCACACTTCTTGGCTAGGAAATTGCGTTTCTAGATGTCTACGCATCGAAGCAATAGATTTCTAACTCTTTATAAAACGCGATATCGCATATCAATTCTAAGTCACATGATAAGATGTAATTTCAATTCAACGCGTTATGTATATCTCCTCTATACTTCAAATGAATGTAAATGGATCACTTCCTTGCTACGGAATATCGTTTCTATATCTGAAGGTTTAGAAGCAATAGAGTTCTAATGCTTCGTAAGACGCGGCTGCGCATCTTACTTCTATATTTCATGATAAGATGTAATATTCATAGCATCGCGTTATGTTTATCTGCTTCTGCACATGAATTGAGTGTGAACCCTACACTTTCTTGCCCGGGGATAGCGTTTCTAGATGTCCAGGTGCCGAAGCATTTAATTTGTCATGCTTCATACACCTCAATATTGCATTTCATATAAACAGTTCAAAGTAAGTTAGAATGTTGTAAAGCTCTATGCATCGCATTATGCTTATCTGCTTTTGTGCTTTATAATGCTCTGGGATGTGAGAAGGTCCTCAACCATCCTTAACTCCCTAAAAAGAAGTCAAAAGTCCAGCGGCCCTGCAGGTGGGCCATGGGACACCCAAGGGGGCGAGAAGAGGAAATCGCCGAAATCCACTGATCGATGGACTCGAACAATACCGAAGCCTACAGCCCACTCCACCAAGGAGCCCCGAGGAAGATGCAGGAGACCCGAGGACCACCAGCGAATTCAAGGAACCTGAAGAAGAGAACGTGAGAGCTTATTCGCTAAAGTGTCCCATTTCTTGTGTCGCATATTGTATATTGTATCTTATATCGTGAAGCGAGTTATGATACCCGGTAATTTGCGGCGTGTTGCGTAGTTTCCCGTAGCCCTTGTTAGTTAAACCCACGACGAGACCATAAATAAACATGCCGTGACTTCAGTATCTCGCGACCTGAGTGTGTGTACTTGGCTAGGCGTAGTCGAGAAGAGGAGCGTTTCGAAGTTTCAAGGGTTGTTCCGCCCCAGGGTTCCCGGGGTCGTGTAGTCTATCCCTTTGCTACTTTTTGAGCAGCTGGCCCCCAAGAAAAGTTGTACGTGAGCGGGTACCTTGGAACGATAGATCGCTTTAGATTAAAGTACGTTTTACACCTTAAAGCATTTAGATAATTAACCCCTTCGAGCTTCCCTGACTTACTATATATAGGTTTCCGTTACAACTAATAGGAACCATCACTTTACATAGATATATAGAACACACATAGTTTTAAACGTAGAATTGAGAATTTGAGAACTTACTTTGAAACGTTAGTAGTGAGGAATTCCATCGGATTTCATAGAAATTCAGAACTTACTTGCTATGAAACATAGGCAGATAAGGGCCATCGCGTTGCTTAGAACTTTAGAACTTGCTTACTTCAACAAAGATTTCTATTGGCTTCGTCCGTTCTTTTAGAAGAGTTTTTGATAAACCACATACTTCTCACGCTTCTGATATCTTTGAAAGTTCGCGAGATGTAATCGTTTAAGTTTTAAAATGATTACTTAGTGTGGATTATTATTTAGTAACTAGCTCATAAACGAGTCTGCATAGGATTTAATCCATATGTTTTTAAGCCTGGAATTTATGCAGTTATTTGTTATTCACTTATTGCTCAAACGGCAAAGATTCTGACCACTTCAAAATGGTTGACTTTCATCAATTTTCTTAAAAATTGAAATACTGCCCAACTGCTTGCATTAAAGACTGTAATTAAAGCTTTCGAAACATTTTACCTCTTATAGATGAATTCTGGAATTGAAATTGAATGTTTGACTTTTCTAACTTCTGCTTAGATATCTTTCTATTGGAATGTTCAAGTATTTTTCATATTCGTAATTATTAAAAATGTTTTACTTGATTCTTTAATTTAATATTTAGAATTTTCTGAGAAATATTTTTTATCGTAATGAACTATATAATTGCAATTATAATTCTCTATGAAATAATAATAACAGAAAGGTATGTATCCATTCGTGTAGTTTTGTAAAGAGTATTTAATCTTACTATCTAAAATGAAACATTGAGATCTGTTTACAATCTAATGGAATTTAATTACCTTTTGATTCAAATTCACAATGATAATCTTCCATAGTTCAACAATTTTGTGAGCTGTCCTCAGGAATCCGCAGCTCAGTACTTATAAAATGAACGACACAAAGAACAGCCTAACCAAACGTATTCGAACCGATTTTTCAATACTAATCTTATCATGTTTAACTTATGCTGCAAACTATTGAAATGCCCTTCGAAAAGTATTTATTCACAGTGAAGTAAACGGTAAGTATTACGCCTTCCACCACTGTTTACAATACGTATGTTTCATTTACTATCAAAACCGTGAGTATTATCGCCTTTCCTTACTTTTTGTAACCTTCAATGCCTTCATGTTACTGATCGTTAAACTTGCTTTAAAATGCTCTATCATATTGCGGAAGAATGGACATACCAATTCATTTTAAAAAATGAAGGTAACCTTCATATGTCCAACATAACTCCACTTACAAAAAAACTATTTTCATCAACGGATGTCCCCTTTGTACTATGCAATTTTATACTAGCAAAAACTTCTATGAAACTTATAGTTTCGTGGATATCTGAGGTGCTAATTATTACTGCCCCACCCTGTATATTGTTATGGATGTGTCCAACAAGGCAACGATGAACAGAGTTATATTTAATATTATGATGTTTATTATTTTACTTGTAGTATATTTGTTTTTCTGGAATTTTGCCAAAAAACAATGTTCACGATGTCGACAGATGAATATATTTGCCTTAGAATTACAAGAGCCAACAATTTCGAAAGTAGAATATTACTTTACTTCGCTAACCGAATCATTGCAAACGTTAAGTAAAGTGCGTGCCTTTCAAAACAGTCAGATGCAAATTACGATACAACGTTTCCAAGAAATGGTACGTGCCACTGTTTTTTAATTACCGTTTATTTAATCAAAGGAAATTTAATTGCAATATCCGCAAAATTTGTGGACAAAAAGTTATTGTAATTTTACGCAACATATATGATGGTGATAAAGGATAAGTATACGGAACTGAAAATGGAAAGTAGCGAGCAGAAAAAGAAACTGATGGAGCTACAAAGTAGATTGATACATCCGTCAAATAATGATTCTAGGTTAATAAAATCTGTTAATTAAGGAACAATTGCAAAAATCAAGTATAATCAACATTACTTCTGCTCAAAGGCTATAATAGAATTGGACCGAAATGGGTACAAAACAGGCAATTATATCTATACGTTCTATTCTATGCAAAGGCAAATATTTCAAAGAGAAAAGATGTGTTACTTACAAATTACTTATGTTCCTAGATATCTCACTAATTTAGGCTTCTTGTCTTGCAGAACTTATCATTCATGTAACATGTAAAGGGGTCCAAAAATAGTAAAAGATTTTTATATTTCATAGCCTCACTTGATACGTCGATTGGATCACGTAAAATATCGGACATTAATTGCATCTACATCTTCAGACCTTAAATATATAATTGCAACAACATATTTAATAGCGTTTTAATAACATTTTTCCAATTGTTTATATCTATGTCTAATAAATATATATTAATCGAATAAGTTGCTTTACCAAAGAATAAAAGTATCTGAGGCTTACAAATCGGAGCATTACATTACAAACGTGCATCACATATATAATATTACATGTAACAAAAGATGAAGACCAAAAAGATCGTACATAAGTTGAATCCACAATGCGGTCATAGAGATACAGAAACGGCAAAAATTCCAAACAATAATTTAAAAAATTCAAAAAGGGGGGAGTGAAAATCCATCTCCTTGACGATGATAAGGAACAAGTCTGCCTCATGCACTACAATATCCCAAACAGCCAGCGATTGGCACGCCAATGACAACGGATGGAACGAATTCCGTGACAGAACTGTGCTAACAAAGTGCTCCTACTCAGCTTTCGAAATGGCATACTGTTAGTACTGGGGCGGCATTCGTATCACGGCACTATTAAAGCACCGAGATATAGCACACGGGCTACACGGCCGTGACAATGACACTATTAGCTCACCATAGCTACACGCGTGGCTGTGGCGTAGGCTGACATTTACTAATGGGGAAGCTGTTTCCATAAAAATTATAAGCAAATATGAAAAATGACTATACTGTGCAATTTATTTATTTTGATTCCAATATAGATACACCGGCACAAAACAAAGATATAAGAACTCGATTTTATTATTTTCGATAAACTAGCTCGATAGGGCGATTTTTTCAATAAAGTCGATAATTACATTGCCATAAAAATATATACACTTATTTTATATATATTTTCTTCAATTTATTGTTACAAATTCATGCAATTGAGGGTTACATTATATACGATGACAGCATGTTATTTCAAAAATTACACAAGGCGAAGTTAGGGACGCAACAGCATGAATTTTTATTTTATAATTGATATTTTTTTATAAATAATATTTTTAGTCTATGATGGATTGAAAGAAATATATACGACTCGCTCAATAACTATAAATATAGGAAAACGACCATCAAAATGTCTATCAATACTCATATGCTGAACATCTACTGACATCTAACGGTTCTAATTTGTATGAAAGCACAGGTTCCCCATTGCCAAATGTGATCCTGCGTCATTGCTGAGGAGATTCATGAATGGAGCGATGATACGCGTGTCACCATGGTGCTGGTTCTGCGCGATTCGCTTGTCTAGAACGTGCTGGTAACACGTTCTGGCATTTTAGTCAACGAATCCGGTCACAGATGACTACGAATCAGTTGACACTCCTCGGAAGTGGCAATATAGTGCCGGCATGGTGTCGCTACCATCTTGCCGTTTGTTATCTGGGATGCTTCCTAGTGCATTATTCGGAATCGAATTTGAACACATAGCTACTTAATCGCAAATTTGTATGTACTGTGACGTAGTGAAGTCACAAGGCTCGCTCACCCCCCCCCCCTGCTTCGGTTAGACTAGCTCACAGATCACCACCCATGCGAGAAGCGCGACACGGACCATCGCGACAGCTGTATTTGCGAGGAGCGTGAAATACACGATGGTAGAACCTTCCACACACACCCCCCCCCCCGTTCGCTTCACTCTCTCCGTTCTACGGGTTAGACTGGCGAGCTGATGGAAGAAGCGACCCATAAGACGCCTCTTCGGCGGATAATAAGACCGCAGGTTCGCGGAAGGGATGTGCGCCGAGGTAGCGTGACGGGCTCGACGGTGGAGGAGTCGGGAAGTGAACAAGAAGAGACCCTGAAGCCCGAAGGATAGGATCCAGAGCTCTGCAACGATAAGACCGCTGCCATAGTCCATGGAGACAAACAGGATGGTTCTCGGGTCTGAGAAGGACCTCTACCCCTCCCCATTAGAACTCTATTGCTTCGATACCTAGATATCTGGAAACGCTATTCCCTAGCAAGGAAGTGTTGCATTTGCATTCTTTTGACGTGTAGACGAGAGTACATGACACTTCGCAATGAATATTATATCTTATCATGAAAAATAGAAATGAGGTGCGATATCGCGTTCTACGAAGCATTAGAACTCTATTGCTACGATAGGTAGTCATCTGCAAGCGCTATTTCCAAGCAAAGAAGTGTCGCATTTACTTTCTTTTGAAGTGTAGACGAGAATACATAACACTGCACAATGAATATTATATCTTATCATGAATCATAGAAATGAGATGCAATATCGCGATTTAAGAAGCTTTAGAACTCTATTGCTTCGATACGTAGACATCTGCAAACGCTACTTCCTAGCAAGGAAGTGTCGCATTTACATTCTTTTGAAGCGAATACGAGGTATACATAACACTTCGCAATGAATATTATATCTCAACATGAAACATAGATATGAGATGCGATATCGCGATATATGAAGCATTATAACTCTATTGCTTCGATACGTAGACATCTGCAAACGCTATTTCCTAGAAAGGAAGTGCCGCATTTACAATCATTTGAAGTGTATTCGAGGGATACATATCACTCCACAATGCATATTATATCTTATCATGAAACATAGAAATGAGATGCGATATCGAGATATATGAAGCATTATAACTCTATTGCTTCGATATGTAGACATCTGCAAACGCTATTTCCTAGCATGGAAGTGTCGGATTTACATTCATTTGAAGCGAATGCGAGGTATACATAACACTTCGCAATGAATACTATATCTTATCATGAACCATAGGTATGAGATACGATATCCCGTTTCAAGAAGCATGAGAAATCTATTGCTTCGATACGTAGCCATCTGCAAACGCTATTTCCTAGCAAGGAAGTGTTGCATTTACATTCTTTTGATTTGTAGACGAGAATACATGACACTTCGCAATGAATATTGTATCTTATGGTGAAACACAGAAGTGACATGCAATATCGGGTTTTAACAAGCATTAGAACTCTATTGCTACTATACGTAGACATTTGCAAACGCTATTTCCTAGCATGGAAGTGTCGGATTTACATTCTTTTTAGGCGAATGCGAGGTATACATAATACTTCGCAATGAATATTATATCTTATCATGAAACATAGGAATGAGATACGATATCCCGTTTTAAGAAGCATGAGAACTCTAATTCTACGATTCGTAGCCATCTGCAAACGCTATTTCCTCGCAAGGAAGTGTCGCATCTACATTCTTTTGATGTGAGTACGAGGAATACATGACACTTCGACCTGAATATTATATCTTATCATGAAACATAGAAATGAGATGCGATATCGCGATATAAGATGCATTAGAACTCTATTTCTTCGATACGTCGACACCTGCAAACGCTATTTCCCAGCAAGGAAGTGCCGCATTTACAATCATTTGAAGTGTATTCGAGGGATACATATCACTCCACAATGCATATTATATCTTATCATGAAACATACAAATGTGATATGATATTGCGTTATGAGAAGCATTAGAACTCTATTGCTACGGTACGTTGAAATCTGCAAGCTCTATTTCCTAGCAAAGAAGTGTCGCTTTTAACTTCATTTGAAGCGAATGCGAGGTATACATAACACTTCGCAATGAATACTATATCTCATCATGAACCATAGGTATGAGATACGATATCCCCTTTCAAGAAGCATGAGAAATCTATTGCTTCGATACGTAGCCATCTGCAAACGGTAATTCCCAGCAAGGAAGTGTTGCATTTACATTCTTTTGATGTGTAGACGAGAGTACATGACACTTCGCAATGAATATTACATCTTATCACGAAGCATAGAAATGAGATGCGATATCGCGATTTAAGTAGCATTAGAACTCTATTGCTACGATACGTAGACATCTGAATACGCTATTTCCTAGCAAGGAAGTGTCGCATTTACATTCGTTTGGTAGTGAATACGAGGTATACTTGACATTTCGCAATGAATATTATATCTTATCACGTAACATAGAAATGAAATGCGATATCTCGTTTTAGGAAGCATTAGGACTCTTTTGCTACGATACGTAGAAATCTGCAAACGCTATTTCCTAGCAAGGAAGATTCGCATTTACATTCTTTTGAAGTGAATACGAGGTATACAAGACACTTCGTAATGAATATTATACCTTATCATGAAACATAGAAGAGAGATGCGATATCGCGTTTTAAGAAGCATTAGAACCCTATTGCCCCGATGCGGAGATATCTGCAAACGCTATTTCCTAGCATGGAAGTGTCGCATTTACATTCTTTTGAAGTGAATTCGAGGTATACATGACACTTCGGAATGAATATTATAACTTATCACGAAACATAGAAATGAGATGCGATATCGCGATCTAAGAAGCATTAGAATTCTATTGCTACGATATGTAGGCATCTGCAAACGCTATTTCCTTGCAAGCAAGAGTCGCATTTACATTCTTCTGAAGTGAATACGAGGTATATATGACACTTCGCAATGAATATTATATCCTATCATGAAACATAGGAGTGAGATGCGATATCGCGTTTTAAGAAGCATTAGAACTCTATGGCCTCGATGCGGAGACATCTGCAAACGCTATCTCCTAGCATGGAAGTGTCGCACATACATTCTTTTGAAGTGAATACGAGGTGTGCATGACACTTCGCAATGAATATTGTATCTTATCATGAAACATAGAAGTGAGATGCGATATCGCGTTTCAAGAAGCATTAGAACTCTATTGCTACGATACGTAGACATCCGCAAACGCTATTTCCTAGCAAGGAAGTGTCGCATTTACATTCTTTTGAAGTGAATGCGAGGTATACATAACATTGCACAATGAATACTATATCTTATCATGAAACATAGATATGAGATGCGATATCCCGTTTTAAGAAACATGAGAAATCTATTGCTTCGATACGTAGCCATCTGCAAACGGTAATTCCCAGCAAGGAAGTGTTGCATTTACATTCTTTTGATGTGTAGACGAGAGTACATGACACTTCGCAATGAATATTACATCTTATCACGAAGCATAGAAATGAGATGCGATATCGCGATTTAAGTAGCATTAGAACTCTATTGCTACGATACGTAGACATCTGAATACGCTATTTCCTGGCAAGGAAGTGTCGCATTTACATTCGTTTGGTAGTGAATACGAGGTATACTTGACATTTCGCAATGAATATTATATCTTATCACGTAACATAGAAATGAAATGCGGTATCTCGTTTTAGGAAGCATTAGGACTCTTTTGCTACGATACGTAGAAATCTGCAAACGCTATTTCCTAGCAAGGAAGATTCGCATTTACATTCTTTTGAAGTGAATACGAGGTATACAAGACACTTCGTAATGAATATTATACCTTATCATGAAACATAGAAGAGAGATGCGATATCGCGTTTTAAGAAGCATTAGAACCCTATTGCCCCGATGCGGAGATATCTGCAAACGCTATTTCCTAGCATGGAAGTGTCGCATTTACATTCTTTTGAAGTGAATTCGAGGTATACATGACACTTCGGAATGAATATTATAACTTATCACGAAACATAGAAATGAGATGCGATATCGCGATCTAAGAAGCATTAGAATTCTATTGCTACGATATGTAGGCATCTGCAAACGCTATTTCCTTGCAAGCAAGAGTCGCATTTACATTCTTCTGAAGTGAATACGAGGTATATATGACACTTCGCAATGAATATTATATCCTATCATGAAACATAGGAGTGAGATGCGATATCGCGTTTTAAGAAGCATTAGAACTCTATGGCCTCGATGCGGAGACATCTGCAAACGCTATCTCCTAGCATGGAAGTGTCGCACATACATTCTTTTGAAGTGAATACGAGGTGTGCATGACACTTCGCAATGAATATTGTATCTTATCATGAAACATAGAAGTGAGATGCGATATCGCGTTTCAAGAAGCATTAGAACTCTATTGCTACGATACGTAGACATCCGCAAACGCTATTTCCTAGCAAGGAAGTGTCGCATTTACATTCTTTTGAAGTGAATGCGAGGTATACATAACATTGCACAATGAATACTATATCTTATCATGAAACATAGATATGAGATGCGATATCCCGTTTTAAGAAGCATGAGAAATCTATTGCTTCGATACGTAGCCATCTGCAAACGGTAATTCCCAGCAAGGAAGTGTTGCATTTACATTCTTTTGATGTGTAGACGAGAGTACATGACACTTCGCAATGAATATTACATCTTATCACGAAGCATAGAAATGAGATGCGATATCGCGATTTAAGTAGCATTAGAACTCTATTGCTACGATACGTAGACATCTGAATACGCTATTTCCTAGCAAGGAAGTGTCGCATTTACATTCGTTTGGTAGTGAATACGAGGTATACTTGACATTTCGCAATGAATATTATATCTTATCACGTAACATAGAAATGAAATGCGATATCTCGTTTTAGGAAGCATTAGGACTCTTTTGCTACGATACGTAGAAATCTGCAAACGCTATTTCCTAGCAAGGAAGATTCGCATTTACATTCTTTTGAAGTGAATACGAGGTATACAAGACACTTCGTAATGAATATTATACCTTATCATGAAACATAGAAGAGAGATGCGATATCGCGTTTTAAGAAGCATTAGAACCCTATTGCCCCGATGCGGAGATATCTGCAAACGCTATTTCCTAGCATGGAAGTGTCGCATTTACATTCTTTTGATGTGAATTCGAGGTATACATGACACTTCGCAATGAATATTGTATCTTATCATGAAACATAGAAGTGAGATGCGATATCGCGTTTCAAGAAGCATTAGAACTCTATGGCCTCGATGCGGAGACATCTGCAAACGCTATTTCCTAGCATGGAAGTGTCGCACATACATTCTTTTGAAGTGAATACGAGGTGTGCATGACACTTCGCAATGAATATTGTATCTTATCATGAAACATAGAAGTGAGATGCGATATCGCGTTTCAAGAAGCATTAGAACTCTATTGCTTCGATACGTAGACATCTGCAAACGCTATTTCCCTGCAAGGAAGTGTCGCATTTACATTCATTTGAGGTGTAGACGAGGAATACATAACACTTCGCAAATCATATTATACCTTACCATGAAACATAGAAATGAGATGCGATATCGCCGTTTTAAGAAGCATTAGAAATCTATTGCTACGATACGTAGACATCTGAATACGCTATTTCCTAGCAAGGAAGTGTCGCATTTACATTCGTTTGGTAGTGAATACGAGGTATACTTGACATTTCGCAATGAATATTATATCTTATCACGTAACATAGAAATGAAATGCGATATATCGTTTTAGGAAGCATTAGGACTCTTTTGCTACGATACGTAGAAATCTGCAAACGCTATTTCCTAGCAAGGAAGATTCGCATTTACATTCTTTTGAAGTGAATACGAGGTATACAAGACACTTCGTAATGAATATTATACCTTATCATGAAACATAGAAGAGAGATGCGATATCGCGTTTTAAGAAGCATTAGAACTCTATGGCCTCGATGCGGAGACATCTGCAAACGCTATTTCCTAGCATGGAAGTGTCGCACATACATTCTTTTGAAGTGAATACGAGGTGTGCATGACACTTCGCAATGAATATTGTTTTTTATCATGAAACACAGAAGTGAGATGCGATATCGCGTTTCAAGAAGCATTAGAACTCTATTGCCTCGACGCGTAGACATCTGAATACGCTATTTCCTAGCAAGGAAGTGTCGCATTTACATTCGTTTGGTAGTGAATACGAGGTATACTTGACATTTCGCAATGAATATTATATCTTATCACGAAACATAGAAATGAAATGCGATATCTCGTTTTAGGAAGCATTAGGACTCTTTTCCTACGATACGTAGAAATCTGCAAACGCTATTTCCTAGCATGGAAGTGTCGCGCTTACATTCTTCTGAAGTGAATACGAGGTATACATGACACTTCGCAATGAATATTATATCATATCATGAATCATAGAAGTGAGATGCGATATCGCGTCTTAAGAAGCATTAGAAATCTATTGCCTCGATGTGGAGATATCTGCAAACGCTATTTCCTAGCAAGCAATAGTCGCATTTACATTCTTTTGAAATGAATTCGAGGTTCACATGACACTTCGGAATGAATATTATAACTTATCACGAAACATAGAAATGAGAAGCGATATCGCGATTTAAGTAGCATTAGAATTCTATTGCCACGATACGTAGACATCTGAATACGCTATTTGCTAGCAAGGAAGCGTAGCATTTACATTCTTTTGAAGTGAATACGGGTTATACATGACACTTCGCAATGAATATTATACCTTATCATGAAACAGAGAAATGATATGCGATATCGCGTTTTGAGAAGCATTAGAACTCTATTGCCTCGACGCGTAGACATCTCCAGACGCTATTTCCTAGCATGGAAGTGTCGCATTCTCATTCTTTTGTAGTGAATGGGAGGTATACATGACACTTCGCAATGAATATTATATCTTATCATGAAACATAGAAGAGAGATGCGATATCGCGTTTTAAGAAGCATTAGAACTCTATGGCATCGATGCGGAGACATCAGCAAACGCTATTTCCTAGCATGGAAGTGTCGCACTTACATTCTTCTGAAGTGAATACGAGGTGTACATGACACTTCGCAATGAATATTATATCTTATCATGAAGCATAGAAATGAGATGCGATATCGCGTTTTGAGAAGCATTAGAACTCTATTGCCTCGACGCGCAGACATCTCCAGACGCTATTTCCTAGCATGGAAGTGTCGCATTCTCATTCTTTTGTAGTGAATGGGAGGTATACATGACACTTCGCAATGAATATTATATCTTATCATGAAACATAGAAGAGAGATGCGATATCGCGTTTTAAGAAGCATTAGAACTCTATGGCATCGATGCGGAGACATCAGCAAACGCTATTTCCTAGCATGGAAGTGTCGCACTTACATTCTTTTGAAGTGAATACGAGCTATACATGACACTTCGCAATGAATATTATATCCTATCATGAAGCATAGAAATGAGATGCGATATCGCGTTTTGAGAAGCATTAGAACACTATTGCTACGAAACCTAGACATCTGCAAGCGCTATTTCCTAGCAAGGAGGATTCGCATTTACATTCTTTCGAAGTGAATACGAGGCATACATGACACTTCGCAATGAATATTATATCTTATCATGAAGCATAGAAATGAGATGCGATATGGCGTTCTGAGAAGCATTAGAACTCCATTGCTCCGATACGTAGATATCTGCAAACGCTATTTCCTAGCAAGGAAGATTCGCATTTGCATTCTTTTGAAGTGAATACGAGGTACACATGACACTTCACAATGAACATTATATCTTATCATGTAACATATAAGTCAGATGCGATATCGCGTCTTAAGAAGCATTAGAAACCTATTGCCTCGATGTGGAGATATCTGCAAACGCTATTTCCTAGCAAGCAATGGTCGCATTTACATTCTTTTGAATTGAATTCGAGGTTTACATGACACTTCGGAATGAATATTGTAACTTATCACGAAACATAGAAATGAGATGCGATATCGCGATCTAAGCAGCATTAGAACTCTATTGCTACGATCCTTAGGCATCTGCAAACGCTATTTCCTAGCAACGAATAGTCGCACTTACATTCTTTTGAAGTGAATACGAGGTATACAGGACACTTCGCAATGAATATAATATCTTATCATGAATCATAGAAGTGAGATGCGATATCGCGTTTTAAGAAGCATTAGAAACTTATTGCCTCGACGCGTAGACATCTGCAGTCGCTGTTTCCTAGCATGGATGTGTCGCAATTACATTCTTTTGAAGTGAATTCGAGGTATACATGACACTTCGCAATGAATATTATATCTTATCATGAAACATAGAAGAGAGATGCGATATCGCGTTTTAAGAAGCATTAGAATTCTATGGCATCGATGCGGAGACATCAGCAAACACTATTTCCTAGCATGGAAGTGTCGCACTTACATTCTTTTGAAGTGAATACGAGGTGTACATGACACTTCGGAATGAATATTATAACTTATCACGAAACATAAAAATGAGATGCGATATCACGATCTAAGAAGCACTAGAACTCTATTGCCTCGACGCGTAGACATCTACAGACGCTATTTCCTAGCATCCAAATGTCACATTTAGATTCCTTTGAAGTGAATTCGAGGTATACATGACACCTCGCAGTGAATATTATATCTCATCACGAAACATAGAAATGAGATGCGATATCGCGATTTAAGTAGCATTAGAACACTATTTCTACGAAACGAAGGCATCTGCAGACGTTATTTCCCAGCAAGGAATAGTCGCATTTACATTCTTTTGAAGTGAATGCGAGGTAAACATGACTTTTCGCAATGAATATTATATCTTATCATGAAACATAGAAGTGAGATGCGATATCGCATTTAAGAAACATTAGAACTCTATTGCGTCGATACGTAGACATCTGAATACGCTATTTCCTAGCAAGGAATAGTCGCATTTACATTCTTTTGAAGTGAATACGAGGTATACGTGACACTTCGCAATGAATATTATATCTTATCACCAAACATTTAAATGAGATGCGATATCGCGATTTAAGTAGCATTAGAACTCTATTGCTACGACACGTAGACATCTGAATATGCTACGACCTAGCAAGGAAATGTCGCATTTACATTCTCTTGAAGTGAATTCGAGGTACACATGACACTTCGGAATGAATATTATAACTTATCACGAAACATAGAAATGAGATGCGATATCGCGATCTAAAAAGCATAAGAAATCTATTTCTACGAAACGTAGGCATCTGCAGACGTTATTTCCTAGCAAGGATTAGTCGCATTTACATTCTTTTGAAGTGAATACGAGGTATACATGACTCTTCGCAATGAATATTATATCTTATCATGAAACATAGAAGTGAAATGCGATATCGCATTTAAGAAGCATTAGAACTCTGTTGCCTCGATGCGTAGACATCTGCAGACGCTATTTCCTAGCATCGAAGTGTCGCATTTACATTCTTTTGAAGTGAATACGAGGTATACATGACATTTCGCAATGAATATTATATCTTATCACGAAACATAGGAATGAGATGCGATATCGCGATTTAAGTAGCATTAGAACTCTATTGCTACGATACGTAGGCATCTGCAAACGCTATTTCCTAGCATGGAAGTGTCGTATTTACATTCTTTTGAAGTGAATTCGAAGTATACATGATAGTTAGGAATGAATATTATAACTTATCACGAAACATAGAAATGAGATGCGATATCGCGATCTACAAAGCATTAGAACACTATTTCTACGAAACGAAGGCATCTGCAGACGTTATTTCCCAGCAAGGAATAGTCGCATTTACATTCTTTTGAAGTGAATACGAGGATACATGACTCTTCGCAATGAATATTATATTTTATCATGAAACTTAGAAGTGAGATGCGATATCGCATTTAAGAAGCATTAGAACTCTATTGCCTCGATGCGTTGGCATCTGCAGACGCTATTTACCAGCAAGGTAGTGTCGCATTTTCATTCGTTTGGAGTGAATAGGAGGTATACATGACAGTCCGCAATGAATATTACATCTTATCACGAAACATAGAAATGAGATGCGATATCGCGATCTAAAAAGCATTAGAATTCTATTGCTACGAAACGTAGGCATCTGCAGACGTTATTTCCTAGCAAGGAATAGTCGCATATACATTCTGTTGAAGTGAATGCGAGGTAAACATGACTTTTCGCAATGAATATTATATCTTATCATGAAACATAGAAGTGAGATGCGATATCGCATTTAAGCAGCATTAGAACTCTATTGCCTCGATACGTAGACATCTGAATACGCTATTTCCTAGCAAGGAATAGTCGCATTTACAATCTTTTGAAGTGAATACGAGGTATACATGACACTTCGCAATGAATATTATATCTCATCACGAAACATAGAAATGAGATGCGATATCGCGATTTAAGTAGCATTAGAACTCTATTGCTACGATACGTAGACATCTGCAGACGCTATTTCCTAGCAAGGAAATGTCGCATTTACATTCGTTTGGAGTGAATACGAGGTATTCATGACGCTTCGCCATCAATATTATATCTTATCATGAATCATAGAAATGAGATGCGATACCGCGTTTTGAGAAACATAAGAAATCTATTGCTACGATACGTAGACATCTGCAAACGCTATTTCCTAGGATGGAAGTGTCGCATTTACATTCTTTTGAAGTGAATTCGAGGTATACATGACACTTCGCAATGAATATTATATCTTATCATGTAACATAGAAGTGAGATGCGATATCGCGTTTTAAGAAGCATTAGAACCCTATTGCCTCGATGCGGAGATATCTGCAAACGCTATTTCCTAGCATGGAAGTGTCGCATTTACATTCTTTCGAAGTGAATTCGAAGTATACATGATAGTTAGGAATGAATATTATAACTTATCACGAAACATAGAAATGAGATGCGATATCGCGATCTAAAAAGCATTAGAACTCTATTTCTACGAAACGAAGGCATCTGCAGACGTTATTTCCTAGCAAGCAATAGTCGCATTTACATTCTTTTGATGTGAATACGAGGTATACATGACATTTCGCAATGAATATTATATCTTATCACGAAACATAGGAATGAGATGCGATATCGCGATTTAAGTAGCATCAGAACACTATTGCTACGATACGCAGACATCTGCAAACGCTATTTCCTAGGATGGAAGTGTCGCATTTACATTCTTTTGAAGTGAATTCGAGGTATACATGACACTTCACAATGAACATTATATCTTATCATGTAACATATAAGTGAGATGCGATATCGCGTCTTAAGAGGCATTAGGACTCTATTGCCTCAATGCGGAGATATCTGCATGGGCTATTTCCTAGCATGGAAATGTCGCATTTACATTATTTTGAAACGAATACGAGGTATACATGACACTTCGCAATGAATATTATATCTTATCATGAAGCATTGACATGAGATGCGATATCGCGTTTTGAGAAGCATTAGATCACTATTGCTTCGAAACGTAGACATCTGCAAGCGCTATTTCCTAGCAAGGAAGATTGGCATTTACATTCTTTTGAAGCGAATACGAGGTATACATGACACATCGCAATGAATATTATACCTTATCACGAAACAAAGAAATGAGATGCGATATCGCGATTTAAGTAGCATTAGAACTCTATTGCTACGATACGTAGACATCTGAATACGCTATTTCCTAACAAGGAAGTGTCGTATTTACATTCTTTTGAAGTGAGTACGAGTTGTACATGACACCTCGCAGTGAATATTATATCTTATCACGAAACATAGAAATGAGATGCGATATCGCGATTTAAGTAGCATTAGAACTTTATTGCTACGATACGTAGACATCTGAATACGCTATTTCCTAGCAAGGAAGATTCGCATTTACATTCTTTTAAAGTGAATACGATGTATACATGACACTTCACAATGAATATTATATCTTATAATGAAACATAGAAATGAGATGCGATATCGCGTTTTAAGAAGCATTAGAACTCTATTGCTACGATACGTAGACATCTGCAGACGCTATTTCCTAGCAAGGAAATGTCGCATTTACATTCGTTTGGAGTGAATACGAGGTATACATGACGCTTCGCCATCAATATTATATCTTATCATGAATCATAGAAATGAGATGCGATACCGCGTTTTGAGAAACATTAGAAATCTATTGCTACGATACGTAGACATCTGCAAACGCTATTTCCTAGGATGGAAGTGTCGCATTTACATTCTTTTGAAGTGAATTCGAGGTATACATGACACTTCGCAATGAATATTATATCTTATCATGTAGCATAGAAGTGAGATGCGATATCGCGTTTTAAGAAGCATTAGAACCCTATTGCCTCGATGCGGAGATATCTGCAAACGCTATTTCCTAGCATGGAAGTGTCGCATTCACATTCTTTTGAAGTGAATTCGAAGTATACATGATAGTTAGGAGTGAATATTATAACTTATCACGAAACATAGAAATGAGATGCGATATCGCGATCTAAAAAGCATTAGAACTCTATTTCTACGAAACGAAGGCATCTGCAGAAGTTATTTCCCAGCAAGGAATAGTCGCATTTACATTCTTTTGAAGTGAATACGAGGATACATGACTCTTCGCAATGAATATTATATTTTATCACGAAACTTAGAAGTGAGATGCGATATCGCATTTAAGAAGCATTAGAACTCTATTGCCTCGATGCGTAGGCATCTGCAGACGCTATTTCCCAGCAAGGAAGTGTCGCATTTACATTCGTTTGGAGTGAATAGGAGGTATACATGACAGTCCGCAATGAATATTACATCTTATCACGAAACATAGAAATGAGATGCGATATCGCGATCTAAAAAGCATTAGATTTCTATTGCTACGAAACGTAGGCATCTGCAGACGTTATTTCCTAGCAAAGAATAGTCGCATATACATTCTGTTGAAGTGAATGCGAGGTAAACATGACTTTTCGCAATGAATATTATATCTTATCATGAAACATAGAAGTGAGATGCGATATCGCATTTAGGAAGCATTAGAACTCTATTGCGTCGATACGTAAACATCTGAATACGCTATTTCCTAGCAAGGAATAGTCGCATTTACATTCTTTTGAAGTGAATACGAGGTATACATGACACTTCGCAATGAATATTATATCTTATCACCAAACATTTAAATGAGATGCGATATCGCGATTTAAGTAGCATTAGAACTCTATTGCTACGATTCGTAGACATCTGAATATGCTACGTCCTAGCAAGGAAATGTCGCATTTACATTCGTTTGGAGTGAATACGAGGTATTCATGACGCTTCGCCATCAATATTATATCTTATCATGAATCATAGAAATGAGATGCGATACCGCGTTTTGAGAAACATTAGAAATCTATTGCTACGATACGTAGACATCTGCAAACGCTATTTCCTAGGATGGAAGTGTCGCATTTACATTCTTTTGAAGTGAATTCGAGGTATACATGACACTTCGCAATTAATATTATATCTTATCATGTAACATAGAAGTGAGATGCGATATCGCGTTTTAAGAAGCATTAGAACCCTATTGCCTCGATGCGGAGATATCTGCAAACGCTATTTCCTAGCATGGAAGTGTCGCATTTACATTCTTTTGAAGTGAATTCGAAGTATACATGATAGTTAGGAATGAATATTATAACTTATCACGAAATATAGAAATGAGATGGGATATCGCGATCTAAAAAGCATTAGAACTCTATTTCTACGAAACGAAGGCATCTGCAGACGTTATTTCCTAGCAAGCAATAGTCGCATTTACATTCTTTTGATGTGAATACGAGGTATACATGACATTTCGCAATGAATATTATATCTTATCACGAAACATAGGAATGAGATGCGATATCGCGATTTAAGTAGCATCAGAACACTATTGCTACGATACGCAGACATCTGCAAACGCTATTTCCTAGGATGGAAGTGTCGCATTTACATTCTTTTGAAGTGAATTCGAGGTATACATGACACTTCACAATGAACATTATATCTTATCATGTAACATATAAGTGAGATGCGATATCGCGTCTTAAGAGGCGTTAGGACTCTATTGCCTGAATGCGGAGATATCTGCAAGGGCTATCTCCTAGCATGGAAATGTCGCATTTACATTATTTTGAAACGAATACGAGGTATACATGACACTTCGCAATGAATATTATATCTTATCATGAAGCATAGAAATGAGATGCGATATCGCGTTTTGAGAAGCATTAGATCACTATTGCTTCGAAACGTAGACATCTGCAAGCGCTATTTCCTAGCAAGGAAGATTGGCATTTACATTCTTTTGAAGTGAATACGAGGTATACATGACACATCGCAATGAATATTATATCTTATCACGAAACAAAGAAATGAGATGCGATATCGCGATTTAAGTAGCATTAGAACTCTATTGCTACGATACGTAGACATCTGAATACGCTATTTCCTAACAAGGAAGTGTCACATTTACATTCTTTTGAAGTGAGTACGAGTTGTACATGACACCTCGCAGTGAATATTATATCTTATCACGAAACATAGAAATGAGATGCGATATCGCGATTTAAGTAGCATTAGAACTTTATTGCTACGATACGTAGACATCTGAATACGCTATTTCCTAGCAAGGAAGATTCGCATTTACATTCTTTTGAAGTGAATACGAGGTATACATGACACTTCACAATGAATATTACATCTTATAATGAAACATAGAAATGAGATGCGATATCGCGTTTTAAGAAGCATTAGAACTCTATTGCTACGATACGTAGACATCTGCAGACGCTATTTCCTAGCAAGGAAATGTCGCATTTACATTCATTTGGAGTGAATACGAGGTATACATGACGCTTCGCCATCAATATTATATCTTATCATGAATCATAGAAATGAGATGCGATACCGCGTTTTGAGAAACATTAGAAATCTATTGCTACAATACGTAGACATCTGCAAACGCTATTTCCTAGGATGGAAGTGTCGCATTTACATTCTTTTGAAGTGAATTCGAGGTATACATGACACTTCGCAATGAATATTATATCTTATCATGTAGCATAGAAGTGAGATCCGATATCGCGTTTTAAGAAGCATTAGAACCCTATTGCCTCGATGCGGAGATATCTGCAAACGCTATTTCCTAGCATGGAAGTGTCGCATTCACATTCTTTTGAAGTGAATTCGAAGTATACATGATAGTTAGGAGTGAATATTATAACTTATCACGAAACATAGAAATGAGATGCGATATCGCGATCTAAAAGGCATTAGAACTCTATTTCTACGAAACGAAGGCATCTGCAGAAGTTATTTCCCAGCAAGGAATAGTCGCATTTACATTCTTTTGAAGTGAATACGAGGATACATGACTCTTCGCAATGAATATTATATTTTATCACGAAACTTAGAAGTGAGATGCGATATCGCATTTAAGAAGCATTAGAACTCTATTGCCTCGATGCGTAGGCATCTGCAGACGCTATTTCCCAGCAAGGAAGTGTCGCATTTACATTCGTTTGGAGTGAATAGGAGGTATACATGACAGTCCGCAATGAATATTACATCTTATCACGAAACATAGAAATGAGATGCGATATCGCGATCTAAAAAGCATTAGAATTCTATTCCTACGAAACGTAGGCATCTGCAGACGTTATTTCCTAGCAAAGAATAGTCGCATATACATTCTGTTGAAGTGAATGCGAGGTAAACATGACTTTTCGCAATGAATATTATATCTTATCATGAAACATAGAAGTGAGATGCGATATCGCATTTAGGAAGCATTAGAACTCTATTGCGTCGATACGTAAACATCTGAATACTCTATTTCCTAGCAAGGAATAGTCGCATTTACATTCTTTTGAAGTGAATACGAGGTATACATGACACTTCGCAATGAATATTATATCTTATCACCAAACATTTAAATGAGATGCGATATCGCGATTTAAGTAGCATTAGAACTCTATTGCTACGATACGTAGACATCTGAATATGCTACGTCCTAGCAAGGAAATGTCGCATTTGCATTCTTTTGAAGTGAATACGAGGTATACATGACACTTCGCAATGAATATTATATCTCATCACGAAACATAGAAATGAGATGCGATATCGCGATTTAAGTAGCATTAGAACTCTATTGCTACGATACGTAGACATCTGAATACGTTATTTCCTCGCAAGGAAGTGTCGCATTTACATTCGTTTGGAGTGAATACGAGGTATACATGACGCTTCGCAATCAATATTATATCTTATCATGAAACATAGAAGAGAGATGCAATATCGCGTTCTAAGAAGCATTAGATCTCTATGGCCTCGATGCGGAGACATCTGCAGACGCTATTTCCTAGCATCGAAGTGTCGCATTTACACTCTTTTGAAGTGAATACGAGGTATACATGACATTTCGCAATGAATATTATATCTTATCACGAAACATAGGAATGAGATGCGATATCGCGATTTAAGTAGCATCAGAACACTATTGCTACGATACGCAGACATCTGCAAACGCTATTTCCTAGGATGGAAGTGTCGCATTTACATTCTCCTAAAGTGAATTCGAGGTACACATGACACTTCGGAATGAATATTATAACTTATCACGAAACATAGAAATGAGATGCGATATTGCGATTTAAGTAGCATTAGAAATCTATTGCTACCATACGTAGACATCTGTGTACGCTATTTTCTAGCAACGAAATGTCGCATTTACATTCGTTTGGAGTGAATACGAGGAATACATGACGCTTCGCAATCAATATTATATCTTTACATGATGCATAGAAATGAGATGCGATATCGCGTTTTGAGAAGCATTAGAACTCTATTGCTACGATACATAGACATCTGCAAACGCTATTTCCCAGGAAGGAAACGTCGCATTTACATTCTTTGGAAGTGAACACGATGTATACATGACAGTTCGCAATGAATATTATATCTTATCACGAAAGATGTAAATGTGATGCGATATCGCGATTTAAGTAGCATTAGAACCCTTTTGCTACGATACGTAGTCATTTGCAAACGCTATTTCCTAGCAAGCAATAGTCGCATTTCCATTCTATTGAAGTGAATACGATGTATACATGACACTTCGTAATGAATATTATATCTTATCATGTAACATAGAAGAGAGATGCGATATCGCATTCTAAGTGGCATTAGAACTCTATGGCCTCGATGCGGAGACATCTGCAAACGCTATTTCCTAGCATGGAAGTTTCGCACTTACATTCTTTTGAAGTGAATACGAGGTATACATGACACGTCGCAATGAATATTACATCGCATCACGAAACATATAAATGAGATGCGATATCGCGATTTAGGTAGCATTAGAACTCTATTGCTACGATACGTAGACATCTGCAAACTCTATTTCCAAGCAAGCAATAGTCGCATTTACATTCTTTTGAAGTGAATACGAGGTATACATAACACTCTACAATAAATATTATATCTTATCACGAAACATAGAAGTGAGATGCGATATCGCGTTTTAAGAAGCGCTATAACTCTATTGCTACGATGCGTAGGCATCTGGAAATGTTATTTCCTAGCAAGGAAGTGTCGCATTTACATTCTTTTGAATTGAACACGAGGTATACATAACACTCCACAATGAATATTATATCTTATCACGAAACATAGAATTGAAATGCGACATCTCGTTTTAAGAAGCACTAGTACTCTATTGCTGTGATACGTAGACATCTGCAAACGCTATTTCCTAGCATGGAAGTGTCTTATTTACATTCTTTTGAATTGAATACGAGGTTGACACGAATTGACACTTCGCAATGAATATTATATCTTATCATGAAACATAGAAGTGAGATGCGATATCGCGTTCTAAGAAGCATTAGAACTCTATTGCTACGATATGTAGACACCTGCAAACGCTATTTCCTAGCATGGAAGTGTCGCATTTACGTTCCATTGATGTGAATACGAGGTATGCATGACACTTCGCAATGGATATTATATCTTATCATGAAATATATAAATGAGATGCGACATCTCGTTTTAAGAAGTATTAGAACTCTGTTCTTACGATACGTGGTCATCTGGAAACGGTATTTCCTAGCAAGGAAGTGTCGCATTTACATTCTTTTGACGTGAATACGAGGTGTACATGACACTTCGCAATGAATATTATATTTTATCTCGAAACATCGAAGTGAGATGCGACATCTCGTTTTAAGGAGCATTAGAACTCTATTGCTACGATACGTTGACATCTGCAAACGCTATTTCCTAGCATGGAAGTGTCGCATTTACATTCTTTTGAGGTGAATACGAGGTATCACGTCCGGTGAAACTATTTTCCGTTGCTCCTGAGGCTTTACGACACAGGCCTATTTTTCGGTAATTCGGTCGGCGGTTAAGACCGGGTCCGACTATTTCGGCTGACACGACACTAGCGAAAACACTCGCGATAATAAGGGAATGACCATACCTTTCGGCGACTTCTCTCTCGATTTGTACGTAGAAACGGCGTGGAGGATCGTTTGCTGGGATCGTAGCGGATTTCGTTCTGTTGGCTGCTACGGAAATCTCGATCAGTCGCCAGCGAAGAGGAGGACGGCGGTCGGAATTCAGCGATGATGCTGGATGTGGCATAATCGGCGTGATGCGTCGTGGTGTCTGGATCGGATGCGTCGACTGTCGCTTCGGAAAGCGGCGTCTGGGCTGGTGCGAAGGCAGGTCGCTGGTATACGAGGACTCTCGGAACACCCTCCAAATATTCACGCACAAGTGATCGTATGAAATTCTTCCTACTCTCACGTCGCGTTCTTCGCAAACCGGAAGCACGATTCATTCACCAGGTTTTTCTGTACTTTCGACTAAGATCTGAGGGATAAGCGGCGGTCTCAACGTCACAAAGCCGATTTCTATACTCCTTCAATTTGATGAAGATCAACCCCAGTTGTATGGAAGAACCCGTGGAAGAATTTGTAGTTAAATGTAATGTTAAAAGTAGAACTAGTATTATAAACACTTGATAAAATTAATGGATGTGGAAATAGTATACTTGGTAAAAGAACTTGTACTTGGATATAGTAAAAGTAAAAATAAAATATATTCTAGGTTTAAAGTATACAAGAACTGGAATTATTCTAAGACTAAGACTAAGTTAAAATGGAAATAGAAATACGATGCCTGAACCCCACATTGAGGTGGCTAACGATCTAGAACTAGAAGTTTCGACTCCTCGGTAGGAGATCTCGAGTCAGAGTGTGTGCTCTGGAGACGCGTCTCTGACCTCCTCGGTTCGCGGGGCGCTACGGTCGCGGACGCTCGTGGTAGGGAGATCGCGGTCCCGCGAGTGGGGGACTCGCGTTTCGAGGCGGAGAGCGCGCGGTCTAGCGAGTGGGGACCCGCGGCTCGTGGTGGGGCTAGCGGCGCATGCCGCTGGCCGGACGCATCTTACTTAGTGTAACTTAGATATAGGAATTCTTATATATGCGTCATGATATGGTATGTATGTTCTAGCTTAGAAGTAATATATAGGTTCTAGCAGATCCTGTTCCCGGAATTGGAAAAGACCCCATTCAGGTGATGGGCTGCGGCTACGTCTTCCTGCAGGACGGAATCCTCGGTGCGAGGGAGATAGGGCTGCCCGTCTTTGGTGCGGGCGAGACAGGTATACTCGGTGGTGCGAGTGAGACACTGGTGCCCGGTACGAGCGAGACAGGTATACTCGGCGGTGCGAGTGAGGTAGCGGAACTCGGTGTGAGTGAGCGCGTGCAGGTATGCGCGCGCGAACACTTCCAGTTGCTGGTTCAGCAGGCGAGTTTGGCTGGTTGCATGCGTCCAGGGGTTGATGCTGGGGGGTGCGAAGAGGTTGATGGGTGGCAGGCGGTACGCCTGACGTCACAAAATGCGACACTTCCTTTCTAGGAAATTACGTTCCCAGATATCTCTGTATCGAAGCTATAGATTTCTAATTCTCCTTAAAACGCGATATCGCACCTCATCTCTATGTCTCATGATAAGATATAATATTCATTGCGAGGTGTTATGTATTCCTCGTCTACACTTCAAATGAATGTAAATGCGACACATCCTTGCCAGGAAATGGCGTTTGCAGATGTCTACGAATCGAAGCAATAGAGTTCTAACGCTTCTTAAAATGGGATATCGCATCTCATTCCTATGTTTCACGACAAGATATAATATTCATTGCGACGTGTCATGTATACCTCGTATTCAATTCAAAAGAATGTAAACGCGACTATTGCCTGCTAGGAAATAGCGTTTGCAGATGTCTACGTATTGCAGCAATAGCGTTCTAATGCTTATTAAGACGGGATACCGCATCTCACTTCTATGTTTCGTGATAAGATATAATATTCGTTGCGATGTGCTATGTATTCCTCGTCTACACTTCAAGTGAATGTAAATGCGACACTTCCTTTCTAAAAAATAGCGTTTCCAGATTTCTACGTATCGAAGCATTAGAGTTCTAATGCTTCTTAAAACGCGATATCGCAGCTCATTTCAATGTTTCATGATAGGATATAATATTCATTGTGGAGTGTTATGTATACCTCGCATTCATTTCGTAAGAATGTAAATGCGACACTTCCTTCCTAGGAAATAGCGTTTGCAGATGTCTACATAACGTAGCAATCGAGTTCTAATGCTTCATAAAACGCGATATCGCATCTCATTTCTATGTTTCATGATAAGACATAATATCCATTGCGAAATGTGATGTATACCTCGTATTCACTTGAAAAGAATGTAAATGCGACACTTCCTTGCTAGGAATTAGCGTGTCCAGATGTCTACCTATCGAAACAATAGAGCTCTAATGCTTCTTAAATCGCTATGTCGCATCTCATTATCATGTTTCATGATAAGATATAATATTCATTGTGCGGTGTTATGTATACCTCTTATTCACTTCAGAAGAATGTAAATACGACACTTCCATGCTAGGAAATAGCTTTTGCAGATGTCTACGTATCGTAGGAATGGAGTTCTCATGCTTCTTAGAACGCGATATCGCATCTCACTTCTATGTTTCATGATAAGATATAATATTAATTGCGAATTGTCATGTATATCTCCCATTCACTACAAATGAATGTAAATGCGACACTTCCTTGCTAGGAAATAGCGATGGCAGATATCTACGTATCGAAGCAATAGAGTTCTAATACTCATTATAACGAAATGTCGCATCTCAATACTATGTTTTATGATAAGATATAATGTCCATTGCGAAGTGTCATGTATAACTCGTATTCCTTTCAAAAGAATGTAAGTGCGGCACTTCCTTGCTAGGACATAACGCTTGCAGATGTCTACGTATCGAAGCAATAGGGTTCTAATGCTTCTTAAATCGCGATATCGCATCTCATTTCTATGTTTTATGATAAGATATAAAATTCATTGCGAAGTGTCATGTATACCTCGTATTCCTTTCAATAGAATGTAAATGCTACACTTCCTAGCTAGGAAATAGCGTTTGCAGATGTCTATGTATCGAAGCAATGGAGTTCTTGTGCTCCTTCAATCGCGACATTGCATCTCATTTCTATGTTTCATGATGAGATGTAATATTCAAAGCAACACGTTACGTTTATCTTGTCTACACTTCAAATGAATGTAAATCCCACACTTCCTTGCTACGGGATATAGCTTGCAGATGTCTACGTGTCGGGGCAATAGATTTCTAATACTTCATGTAGTGCTATATCGCATCTCATATCTATGTCTCATTGAAAATAATGTAAATACCGCACTTGCTTGCTACCGAACGGCGTTTCTAGCTGTGTACGCATCGAAACCATAATGTTCTAATTCTTCAAAGAACGCGATGTCGCATCTCATTTCTATGTCACATGATCAGATGTAATCTCAATGCAACGCGTTATGTATATCTCGTCTACACTTCAAATGAAAGTAGATGCATCACTTCCTTGCTACGGAACAGTGTTTCTAGATGTCTACGAATCGAGGCAAAGGAGTTCTAATGTTTCATGGAACGCGATATACCATTTCACATCAAGAGTTCGAAGTATGTATGTTGATTTTAATGATCTATAAATCAGACTATGCTTATCTGCTTCTACACTGCAAAACAATGTGATGCTACACTTCCTGGCAAGAGAATAGCGTTTCTAGATGTCAAAGTGTAAAAACAACAGTGTTCTGTTTCCTGATTCCGAGCGATGTCGCATATCGTTTCATTGTTCCGCGTTAAGATATAGTATTCAATGCAACGCGCTTTGTGTATCCGCATACAAGAAGAATATAAACCCCACACTTTCTTCCAACGAGATAGCGTTTCTAGGTATCTACGCGTAGAAGCAATAGAGTTCTCTTACTTCATTCAATGCGATGTCGCAATTCATTTCAATGCCGCATGATATGATGTAATATTCATTGTATCGCGTTATGTTTATCTGCTTCTGCAAACCAATTGAATGTGAACCCTGCACTCCTTTGCAGGGGTATAGCGTTTTTAGATATCTACTTGTCGAAGCAATAAAGTTCTATTACTTTATTCAGATCGATGTCGCATCTCATTTCAATGCCGCATGTTGAGATGTAATATTCAATGAAACGCGTTACGTTTATCTGCTTCTACATGTCAACAGTATAAAAATCCGACATTATCTTGCCAGGAGGTAGCGTTTCTAAATGTGCTCGTATTGAAGCAATAGATTTCTAATGCTATATAAAACGCGATATCGCATTTGATATCAACAGTTCGAAGTATGTAAGTAGATAAGAATGCTCTACACATCTCGTTATGCTTGTCTGCATATACACGTCAAAAGACTGTGATTTCTACACTTCCTTGCAAGGGAATTGCGTTCTTAGATGTATACTTTTCGAAGCAATAGAGTTCTATTGCTTCATTCAACATGATGTCGCAAGTCAATTCAATGATTCATGGTAAATTGCAATGTTCTATGCAATATGTTACATTTGTCTGCATCTAGACCTTATACTTCTACATCTAGACCTCATACTACATCTAGATCCTATACTTACTTGCAACAGAATATCGTTTCCAGAAATCTACGTGTCCAATAAGACACTTCTAATACTTCATGCAGCGCGATGACGCATCTCATTTACACGTTTCAAAGCAAAGAATCTGTAATCATATATCCCTAACATTATGCTTAACTGTTAGAGGTCTTCCATAGAATGTGAACTATATAATTCCATGCAACGGCATGGCGCTCCGTAGTGTCTGTCTGTTAAAGCAATCGAGCTAGAATTCTACATGCAATGCGCTGGCGCATCCCATTTCATCGTTTCAAAGTAAGAATGCTGTAATCTCTTATGCATAGCTCTATGCTTATCTGCTTTAAAACTTCATAAGAATGTAAATTCTACAGCTCCATGCAACAGGATTGCCCTTCGTAGTGTCTACATGTCGAGACAATCGAGTACTAATGCATCATACAATGCCAAGACTCATCTCATTTCAACGTTTCGAATTAAGTAAGCTGTAATCTTCTATGAAAAGCATTATAATTATCTGCTTCTACTCTACAAAAGAATGTGAATTCTATAGATCCAAGCAACAGGAGGGCAGGCCCTCCACCATCCTACAGCCTGCCCCAGGGCCACTCAAACCGCGACCAACATCTATCTTATACTCTAACCGATTCATCGTTATGCGTTTTCCATTAAGCTTGCCGGGGTCAGTGATATTGAATCGCTCAATCTAAATTATTATTTTCTCTTTAAGTTTCTCGATTTTTTTAGGTTCTCTCACGATATCGTCTATTTCGTTGTACCTCTCCCTTACAGTATGGTATATAATCTGTTGTTTGATATTTCTAGGATTTCCTCTTAATAAGTGCAATGCTTCCACATATTTTCTTTCTCTTTCTCTTTAGTTACATTGCTGTTATTTTATGCTTTTCACCCTCCACATTCCCTCTCTACACCATCTCGGAACAGGCGTTATACGATTACTGCAGGACGACGCCCCGGTCTCCTTACACCGAGATCGAGTGTTCTCTCTTGCATCCGTTGATTTATATATGTTATATACTGGAGAATATTTCCTCTTGTCCTTTGTATATTTCGAATGAAATTACATTGACAGAAGTACGAGCTAGTTCTGCACGCCTATTTGAAACAACATTAAATCACCTTGTTAAACAATAATATATTAAATGTGACTTGGACTTTTAAATTTGAATTTATAAACATCTACCAGGTAAATATGTTTTTCTTACTATTCATATTGTTATACATTCAGTGATTTATTGTGTGCTGTGATTTGATATATTAACTGCTTGATTATATTTTGCAATGAACTTTGCGTACCAAACATTGATTTTACTCCTGATGGGAGTGGATAGTTCTTCGTTTTATATTCTTATATCGCATTGATTATAAAAGTATATGATATCCTTTTTATGCAGTCATGTATAATTATGTACATACAAAGTCGCGATTAAGTAGCTATGTGTTCAAATTCAATTCCGAATAATGCACTAAAAAGCATCCCAGGTAACAAACGGCAAGATGGTAGCGACACCATGCCGGCACTATATTGCCACTTCCGAGGAGTGTCAACTGATTCGTAGTCATCTGTGACCGGATTCGTTAACTAAAATGCCAGAACGTGTTACCAGCACGTTCTCGACAAGCGAATCGCGCAGCACCAGCACCATGGTGACACGCGTATCATCGCTCCATTCAAGAATCTCCTCAGCAATGACGCAGGGTCACATTTGGCAATGGGGAACCTGTGCTTTCATACAAATTAGAACCGTTAGATGTCAGTAGATGTTCAGCATATGAGTATTGATAGACATTTTGATGGTCGTTTTCCTATATTTATAGTTATTGAGCGAGTCGTATATATTTCTTTCAATCCATCATAGACTAAAAATATTATTTATAAAAAAAATATTACTGTCATTGTATTTAATGTAACCCTCAATTGCATGAATTTGTAACAATAAATTGAAGAAAATATATATAAAATAAGTGTATATATTTTTATGACAAAGTAATTATCGACTTTATGGAAAAAATCGCCCTATCGGGCTAGTTTATAGTAAATAATAAAATCGAGTTCTTATATCTTTGTTTTGTGCCGGTGTATCTATATTGGAATCAAAATAAATAAATTGCACAGTTTAGTCATTTTTCATATTTGCTTATAATTTTTATGGAAACAGCTTCCCCATTAGTAAATGTCAGCCTACGCCACAACCACGCGTGTAGCTATGGTGAGCTGATAGTGTCATTGTCACGGCCGTGTAGCCCGTATGCTATATCTCGGTGCTTTAATAGGGCCGTGATACGAATGCCGCCCCAGTACTAACAGTATGCCATTTCGAAAGCTGAGTAGGAGCACTTTGTTAGCACAGTTCTGTCACGGAATTTGTTCCATCCGTTGTCATTGGCGTGCCAATCGCTGGCTGTTTGGGATATTGTAGTGCATGAGGCAGACTTGTTCCTTATCATCGTCAAGGAGATGGATTTTCACTCCCCCCTTTTTGAATTTTTTAAATTATTGTTTGGAATTTTTGCCGTTTCTGTATCTCTATGACCGCATTGTGGATTCAACTTATGTACGATCTTTTTGGTCTTCATCTTTTATTACATGTAATATTATATATGTGATGCACGTTTGTTATGTAATGCTCCGATTTGTAAGCCTCAGATACTTTTATTCTTTGGTAAAGCAACTTATTCGATTAATATATATTTATTAGACATAGATATAAACAATTATAAAAATATTATTAAAACGCTATTAAATATGTTGTTGCAATTATATATTTAAGGTCTGAAGATGTAGATGCAATTAATGTACGATATTTTACGTGATCCAATCGACGTATCAAGTGAGGCTATGAAATATAAAAATCTTTTACTATACTTCGACCCCTTTACATGTTACATGAATGATAATTTCTGCAAGACAAGAAGCCTCAATTAGTGAGATATCTAGGAACATAAGTAATTTGTAAGTAACACATCTTTTCTCTTTGAAATATTTGCCTTTGCATAGAATAGAAAGTATAGATATAATTGCCTGTTTTGTACCCATTTCGGTCCAATTCTATTATAGCCTTTGAGCAGAAGTAATATTGATTATACTTGATTTTTGCAATAGTTCTTTAATTAACAGATTTTATTAACATAGAATCATCATTTGACGGATGTATCAATCTACTTTGTAGCTCCATCAGTTTCTTTTTCTGCTCGCTACTTTCCATTTTCAGTTCCGTATACTTATCCTTTATCACCATCATATATGTTGCGTAAAATTACAATAACCTTTTGTCCTCAAATTTTGGGGATATTTCAATTAAATTTCCTTTGATTAAATAAACGGAATTTAAAAAACAGTGGCACGTACCATTTCTTGGAAACGTTGTATCGTAATTTGCATCTGACTGTTTTGAAAGGCACGCACTTTACTTAACGTTTGCAATGATTCGGTTCGGAAATTGTTGGCTCTTGTAATTCTGAGGCAAATATCTGTCGACATCGTGAACATTGATTTTTGGCAAAATTCCAGAAAAACAAATATACTATAAGTAAAATAATACACATAATAATATTAAATTTAACTCTGTCCATCGTTGCCTTGTTGGACACATGCATAACAATATACAGGGTGGGGCAGTAATAATTAGCACCTCAGATATCCACGAAACTATAAGTTTCATAGAAGTTTTTGCTAATATAAAATTGCATAGTACAAAGGGGCCATCCGTTGATGAAAATAGTTTTTTTGTAAGTGGAGTTATGTTGGACATATGAAGGTTACCTTCATTTTTTAAAATGAATTGGTATGTCCATTCTTCCGTAATATGATAGAGCATTTTAAAGCAAGTTTAACGATCTGTAACATAAAGGCATTGAAGGTTACAAAAAGTAAAGAGAGGCGATAATACTCACGGTTTTGATAGTAAATGAAACATACGTATTGTAAACAGTGGTGGAAGACGTAATACTTACCGTTTACTTCACTGTGAATAAACACTTTTCGAAGGGCATTTCAATAGTTTGCAGCATAAGTTAAACATGATAAGATTAGTATTGAAAAATCGGTTCGAATACGTTTGGTTAGGCTGTTCTTTGTGTCGTTCATTTTATAAGTACTGAGCTGCGGATTCCTGAGGACAGCTCACAAAATTGTTGAACTATGGAAGATTATCATTGTGAATTTGAATCAAAAGGTAATTAAATTCCATTAGATTGTAAACAGATCTCAATGTTTCATTTTAGATAGTAAGATTAAATACTCTTGACAAAACTACAAGAATGGATACATACCATTCTGTTATTATTATTTCATAAAGAATTATAATTGCAATTATATAGTTCATTACGATAAAAAATATTTCTCAGAAAATTCTAAATATTAAATAAAAGAATCAAGTAAAACATTTTTAATAATTAGGAATATGAAAAATACTTGAACATTCCAATAGAAAGATGTCTAAACAGGAGCTAGAAAAGTCAAACATTCAATTTCAATTCCAGAATTCATCTATAAGAGGTAAAATGTTTCGAAAGCTTTAATTACAGTCTTTAATGCAAGCAGTTGGGCAGTATTTCAATTTTTAAGAAAATTGATGAAAGTCAACCATTTTGAAGTGGTCACAATCTTTGTCGTTTGAGCAATAAGTGAATAACAAATAACTGCATAAATTCCAGGCTTAAAAACTTATGGATTAAATCCTATGCAGACTCGTTTATGAGCGAGTTACTAAATAATAATCCACACTAAGTAATCATTTTAAAACTTAAACGATTACATCTCGCACACTTTCAAAGATATCAGAAGCGTGAAAAGTATGTGGTTTATCAAAAACTCTTCTAAAAGAACGGACGAAGCCAATAGAAATCTTTGTTGAAGTAAGCAAGATCTAAAGTTCTAAGCAACGCGATGGCCCTTATCTGCCTATGTTTCATAGCAAGTAAGTTCTGAATTTCTATGAAATCCGATGGAATTTCTCACTACTAACGTTTCAAAGTAAGTTCTCAAATTCTCAGTTCTACGTTTAAAACAATGTGTGTTCTATATATCTATGTAAAGTGATGGTTCCTATTAGTTGTGACGGAAACCTATATATAGTAAGTCAGGGAAGCTCGAAGGGGTTAATTATCTAAATGCTTTAAGGTGTAAAACGTACTTTAATCTAAAGCGATCTATCGTTCCAAGGTATCCGCTCACGTACAACTTTCCTTGGGCGCCAGCTGCCCAGAAAGTAGCAAAGGGATAGACTACACGACCCCGGGAACCCTGGGGCGGAACAACCCTTGAAACTTCGAAATGCTCCTCTTCTCGACTACGCCTAGCCAAGTACACACACTCAGGTAACGAGATACTGAAGTCACGGCATGTTTATTTATGGTCTCGACGTGGGTTTAACTAACAAGGGCTACGGAAAACTACGCAACACGCCGCAAATTACCGGGTATCATAACTCGCTTCTCGATATAAGATACAATATACAATATGCGACACAAGAAATGGGACGCTTAAGCGAATAAGCTCTCACGTTCTCTTCTTCAGGTTCCTTGAATTCGCTGGTGGCCCTCGGGTCTCCTGCATCCTCCTCGGGGCTCCTTGGTGGAGTGGGCTGTAGGCTTCGGTATTGTTTGATTCCATCGATCAGTGGATTTCGGCGATTTCCTCTTCTCGCCCCCTTGGGTGTACCTGAGGGGATCCTCCTGATCATTTAAATTGCGTAGCGCCTCGCGCGCCGCGCTCCCGTGGCCCACCTGCAGGGCCGCTGGACTTTTGACTCCTCTTTAGGGGGTTAAGGATGGTTGAGGACCTTCTCACATCCCAGAGCATTATAAAGCACAAAAGCAGATAAGCATAATGCGATGCATAGAGCTTTACAACCTTCTAACTTACTTTGAACTGTTTATATGAAATGCCATATTGAGGTGCATGAAGCATGACAAATTAAATGCTTCGGCACCTGGACATCTAGAAACGCTATCCCCGGGCAAGAAAGTATAGGGTTCACACTCAATTCATATGCAGAAGCAGATAAACAAAACGCGATGCTATGAATATTACATCTTATCATGAAATATAGAAGTAAGATGCGCAGCCGCGTTTTACGAAGCATTAGAACTCTATTGCTTCTAAACCTTCAGATATAGAAACGATATTCCGTAGCAAGGAAGTGATCCATTTACATTCATTTGAAGTGTAGAGGAGATATTCATAACGCGTTGCATTGAAATTACATCTTATCATGTGACTTAGAATTAATATGCGATATCGCGTTTTATAAAGAGTTAGAAATCTATTGCTTCGATGCGTAGACATCTAGAAACGCAATTTCCTAGCTAAGAAATGTGGCATTTGCATTCTTTTGAAGTGTAGACGGGGTATACATAGCACATCGCAATGAATATTATATCTTATCATGAAACATACATGAGATGCGATATCGCGTTCTAGGAAGCATTAGAACTCCATTGCTTCGATACGTAGACATCAGGGAACGCTATTTCCTAGCAAGGAAGCGTGGCGTTTGCAATGTTTAGATGTGTAGTCGAGGTATACATAACACTTCCCAATAAATATTATAGCTTATCTTGAAACCCAGAAATGAGATGCAATATCGCGTTTTAAGAAGCAGTGTAACCCTATTGCTTGGGTACGTAGACATCAGAGAACACTATTTCCTAGCAAGGATGTGTGGCCTTCACATTTTTTTGAAGTGTATACGAGGTCCACATAGCTCCTCGCAAAGAATATTGCATCTTATCATGATACGTAGAAATGAGATGCGATATCGCGTCTAAAGAAGCATTAGAACTCTATTTCTTCGATACGTAGATATCTGGAAACGCTATTTCCTAGCAAGGAAGTGTCGCATTTACATTCTTTTGACGTGAATGCTAGGTATACATAACATTGCACAATGAATACTATATCTTGTCATGAAACATAGAAATGAGATGCGATATCGCGATTTAAGATGCATTAGAACTCTAATGCTACGATACATAGCCATCTGCAAACGCTATTTCCTAGCAAGGAAGTGTGGCGTTTACATTCTCTTGAAGTGAATACGAGGTATACATGACAGTTCGCAATGAGTATATTATCTTATCATGAAGCATAGAAATGAGATGCGTTATTTCGTTTTAAGAAGCATTAGAACTCTATTGCTTCGATACGTAGACATCTGCAAACGCTATTTCCTAGTATGGAAGTTTCGCACTTACATTCTTTTGAAGTGAATACGAGTTATACATGGCACTTCGCTATGAATATTATATCTTATCATGAAACATAGAAACGATATGCGACATCTCGTTTTAGGATGCATTAGATCTCTATTGCTACGATACGTAGATATCTGCAAACGTTATTTCCTAGCATGGAAGTTCCGCATTTACATTCTTTTGAAGTGAATACGAGCTATTCGTGACACTTCGCAATGGATATTATATCATATCATGAAAAAGAGAAATGGGATTCGACATCTCTTTTTAAGAAGCACTAGAACTCTATTGTTTCGATGCATAGACATCTGGAAACGCTACTTCTTAGCAAGGAAGTCTCGCATTTACATTCTTTTGGAGGAAAACATGGCACTTCGCAATGAATATTATATCTTGTCCCGAAACATAGTAATGAGATGCGGTAACCCGTTTTAAGAAGCATAAGAAATATATTGCTACGATACGCAGACATATGCAAACGCTATTTCCTAGCAAGGAAGTGTCGCATTTACATTCTTTTGAAGTGAATACGAGGTATACATGACAAATCGCAATGAATATTGTATCTTATCATGAAACATGGAAGAGAGATGCGATATCGCAATCTAAGAAGCATTAGAACTCTATTCCCTCCACGCGTAGACATCTGCAGACGCTATTTCCTAGCAAGGAAGTATCGCATTTACATTCGTTTGGTGTTAGTACGAGGTATACATGACATTTCGCAATGAATATTATATCTTATCACGAAACATAGAAATGAAATGCGACATGTCGTTTTAAGAAGCATAAGGACCCTTTTGCTACGATAAGTAGACGTCTGCAAACGATATTCCCAAGGATGGAAACGTCGCATTTACATTCTTTTGAAGTGAATACGAGGCATACATGACACTTCGCAATGAATATTATATCTTATCCCGAAACATATAAATGAGATGCGATATCGCGATTTAAGTAGCATTAGAACTGTATTGCTATGTTACGTACACATCTGCAAACGCTATTTCCTAGGATGGAAGTGTCGCATTTACATTCTTTTGAAGTGAATTCGAGGTATACATGACACTTCGAAATGAATATTATAACTTATCACGAAACATAGAAATGAGATGCGATATCGCGATGTAAGAAGCATTAGAATTCTATTGCTACAATACGTAGTCAACTGCAAACGCTATTTCCTAGCAAGCAATAGTCGCATTTACATTCTTTTGAAGTGAATAAGAGGTATACATGACACTTCGCAATGAATATTATATCTTATCCCGAAACATATAAATGAGATGCGATATCGCGATTTAAGTAGCATTAGAACTCTATTGCTACGATACGTAGACATCTGCAAACGCTATTTCCTAGCATGGAAGTGTCGCACTTACATTCTTTTGAAGTGAATACGAGGTATACATGACAAATCGCAATGAATATTATATCTTATCATGAAACATAGATGTGAGGTGCGATATCGCGTTTTAAGCAGTATTAGAAAACCATTGCTACGATACGTAGACATCTGCAAATGCTATTTACTAGCATGGAAGTGTCGCATTTACATTCTTTTGAAGTGAATACGAGGTATACATGACAAATCGCAATGAATATTATATCTTATCATGAAACATAGATGTGAGATTGGATGTCGCGTTTTAAGCAGTATTAGAACACCATTGCTACGATACGTAGACATCTGCAAACGCTATTTCCTAGCGTGGAAGTTTCGCATTTACATTCTTTTGAAGTGAATACGAGATATACATGGCACTTCGCAATGAATATTATATCATATCATGAAAAAGAGAAATGGGATTCGACATCTCGTTTTAAGAAGCACTAGAACTCTATTGTTTCGATGCATAGACATCTGGAAACGCTACTTCTTAGCAAGGAAGTCTCGCATTTACATTCTTTTGGAGGAAAACATGGCACTTCGCAATGAATATTATATCTTGTCCCGAAACATAGTAATGAGATGCGGCATCCCGTTTTAAGAAGCATAAGAAATATATTGCTACGATACGCAGACATATGCAAACGCTATTTCCTAGCAAGGAAGTGTCGCATTTACATTCTTTTGAAGTGAATACGAGGTATACATGGCACTTCGCAATGAATATTATATCATATCATGAAAAAGAGAAATGGGACTCGACATCTCGTTTTAAGAAGCACTAGAACTCTATTGTTTCGATGCATAGACATCTGGAAACGCTACTTCCTAGCAAGGAAGTCTCGCATTTACATTCTTTTGGAGTGAGTACGAGCTATACATGACACTTCGCAATGAATATTATATCTTATCATGAAACATAGATGTGTGATGCGACGTCGCGTTTTAAGCAGTATTAGAACACCATTGCTACGATACGTAGACATCTGCAAACGCTATTTCCTAGCATGGAAGTTTCGCATTTACATTCTTTTGAAGTGAATACGAGATATACATGGCACTTCGCAATGAATATTATATCTTGTCCCGAAACATAGTAATGAGATGCGATATCCCGTTTTAAGAAGCATAAGAAATATATTGCTACGATACGAAGACATATGCAAACGCTATTTCCTAGCAAGGAAGTGTCGCATTTACATTCTTTTGAAGTGAATACGAGGTATACATGACAAATCGCAATGAATATTATATCTTATCATGTAACATAGATGTGAGGTGCGATATCGCGTTGTAAGCAGTATTGGAAAACCATTGCTACGATACGTAGACATCTGCTAACGCTATTTACTAGCATGGAAGTTTCGCATTTACATTCTCTTGAAGTGAATACGTGTTATACATGGCACTTCGCAATGAATATTATATCATAGCATGAAACATAGAAACGAGATGCGACATCTCGTTCTAAGATACATTGGATCTCTATTGCTACGATACGTAGACATCCGCAAACGCTATTTCCTAGCATGGAAGTTTCGCATTTACATTCTTTTGAAGTGAATACGAGTTATACATGGCACTTCGCAATGAATATTATATCATATCATGAAAAAGAGAAATGGGATTCGATATCTCGTTTTAAGAAGCACTAGAACTCTATTGTTTCGATGCATAGACATCTGGAAACGCTACTTCATAGCAAGGAAGTCTCGCATTTACATTCTTTTGGAGTGAGTTCGAGCTATACATGACACTTCGCAATGAATATTATATCTTGTCCCGAAACATAGTAATGAGATGCGATATCCCGTTTTAAGAAGCATAAGAAATACATTGCTACGATACGCAGACATATGCAAACGCTATTTCCTAGCAAGGAAGTGTCGCATTTACATTCTTTTGAAGTGAATACGAGGTATACATGACAAATCGCAATGAATATTGTATCTTATCATGAAACATGGAAGAGAGATGCGATATCGCAATCTAAGAAGCATTAGAACTCTATTCCCTCCACGCGTAGACATCTGCAGACGCTATTTCCTAGCAAGGAAGTATCGCATTTACATTCGTCTGGTGTTAGTACGAGGTATACATGACATTTCGCAATGAATATTATATCTTATCACGAAACATAGAAATGAAATGCGACATGTCGTTTTAAGAAGCATTAGGACCCTTTTGCTACGATAAGTAGACGTCTGCAAACGATATTCCCAAGGATGGAAACGTCGCATTTACATTCTTTTGAAGTGAATACGAGGTATACATGACACTTCGCAATGAATATTATATCTTATCCCGAAACATATAAATGAGATGCGATATCGCGATTTAAGTAGCATTAGAACTCTATTGCTACGATACGTAGACATCTGCAAACGCTATTTCCTAGCATGGAAGTGTCGCACTTACATTCTTTTGAAGTGAATACGAGGTATACATGACACTTCGCAATGAATATTATATCTTATCATGAAGCATAGAAATGAGATGCGATATCGCGTTTTGAGAAGCACTACAACTCTATTGCTACGATACGTAGGCATCTGCAAACGCTATTTCCTAGCAAGGAATAGTCGAATTTACATTCTTTTGAAGTAAATACGAGGTATACATGACACTTCGCAATGAATATTATATCTTATCATGAAACATAGATGTGTGGTGCGATATCGCGTTTTAAGAAGCATTAGAACTCTATGGCCTCGATGCGGAGACATCTGCAAACGCTATTTCCTAGCATGGAAGCGTCGCACTTACATTCTTTTGAAGTGAATACAAGGTATACATGACACTTCACAATGGATATTATATCTTATCATGAAACATAGAAATGAGATGCGATATCGCGATATAAGAAGCATTAGATCTCTATTGCTACGATACGTAGACATCTGCAAAAGATACTTCCTAGGAAGGAAGTGTCGCATTTACATTCTTTTCAAGTGAATACTAGGTATACATATCACTCCACAACGAATATTATAACTTATCATGAAACATAGGAATGAGATGCGATATCGCGTTTTAAGAAGCATTGGAACTCTATTGCTTGGATACGTAGACATGTGCAAACTCTATTTCCTAGCAAGAAAGTGTCGCATTTACATTTTTTTGAAGCGAATACGAGGTGACACTTCGCAATGAATATTATATCTTGTCATGAAACATAGAAGTGAGGTGCGATATTGCGTTTTAAGAAGCATTAGAACTCTATGGCCTCGATGCGGAGACATCTGCTAACGCTATTTCCTAGCATGGAAGTGTCGCACTTACATTCTTTTGAAGTGAATACGAGGTATACATGACAATTCGCAATGAATATTATATCTTATCATGAAGCATAGAAATGAGATGCGATATCGCGTTTTGAGAAGCACTACAAGTCTATTGCTACGATACGTAGGCATCTGCAAACGCTATTTCCTAGCAAGGAACAGTCGCATTTACATTCTTTGGAAGTAAATACGAGGTATACATGACACTTCGCAATGAATATTATATCTTATCATGAAACATAGAAGTGTGGTGCGATATCGCGTTTTAAGAAGCATTAGAACTCTATGGCCTCGATGCGGAGACATCTGCAAACGCTATTTCCTAGCAAGGAATAGTCGCATTTACATTCTTTTGAAGTAAATACGAGGTATACATGGCACATTCGCAATGAATATTATATCTTATCATGAAACATAGAAGTGATGCGCGATATCGCGTTCTAAGAAGCATTAGAACTCTATGGCCTCGATGTGGAGACATCTGCTAACGCTATTTCCTAGCATGGAAGTGTCGCAATTACATTCTTTTGAAGTGAATACGAGGTGTACATGACACTTCGCAATGAATATTGTATCTTATCATGAAACATGGTAGTGAGATGCGATATCGCGTTTTAAGAAGCATTAGAACTCTATTACCTCGACGCGTAGACATCTGCAGACGCTATTTCCTAGCAAGGAAGTGTCGCATTTACATTCGTTTGGTGTGAGTACGAGGTATACATGACATTTCGCAATGAATATTATATCTTATCACGAAGCATAGAAATGAGATGCGATATCGTATTTTGAGAAGCATTAGAACTCTATTGCTATGATACGTAGACATCTGCAAGCGCTATTTCCTAGCATGGAAGTGTCGCATTTACATCCTTTTGAAGTGAATACGAAGTGTACATGACACTCCACAATGAAAATTATATCTTATTACGAAACATAGAAATGAAATGCGACATCTCGTTTTAAGAAGCATTAGAACAATATTGCTACGATACGTTGACATCTGAAAATACTATTTCCTAGCATGGAAGTGTCGCATTTACATTCGTTTGGAGTGAATACGAGGTATACATGACACTTCGCAATGAATATTATATCTTATCACCAAACATAGAAATAAAATGTGACGTCTCGTTTTAAGAAGCATTAGGACTCTTTTGCTACAATCGTAGACATCTGCAAACGCTATTTCCTAGGATGGAAACGTCGCATTTACATTCTCTTGAAGTGAATACGATGTATACATGATACTTCGCAATGAATATTATATCTTATCACGAAACATATAAATGAGATGCGATATCGCGATTTAAGTAGCAGTAGAACTCTATTGCTACGATACGTAGACATCTGCAATCGCTATTTCATAGCAAGGAATAGTCGCATTTACATTCTTATGAAGTGAATACGAGGTATACATGACACTTCGCAATGAATATTATATCCTATCACGAAGCATAGAAATGAGATCCGATATCGCGTTTTGAGAAGCATTAGAACTCTATTGCTATGACACATAGACATCTGCAAGCGCTATTTCCTAGCATGGAAGTGTCGCATTTACATTCTTTTGAAGTGAATTCGAGGTACACATGACACTTCGGAATGAATATTATAACTTATCACGAAACATAGAAATGAGATGCGATATCGCGATCCAGGAAGCATTAGAACCCTATTGCTACGATACTCAGGCATCTGCAAACGCTATTTCCTAGCAAGGAAGTGTCGCATTTACATTCGTTTGGAGTGAATACGAGGTATACATGACACTTCGCAATGAATATTATATCTTATCACCAAACATAGAAATGAAATATGACGTCTCGTTTTAAGAAGCATTAGGACTCTCTTGCTACAATCGTAGATATCTGCAAACGCTATTTCCTAGGATGGAAACGTCGCATTTACATTCTCTTGGAGTGAATACGAGGTATACATGATACTTCGCAATGAATATTATATCTTATCAAGAAACATATAAATGAGATGCGATATCGCGATTTAAGTAGCATTAGAACTCTTTTGCTACGATACGTAGACATCTGCAAACGCTATTTCATAGCAAGGAATAGTCGCATTTACATTCTTATGAAGTGAATACGAGGTATACATGACACTTCGCAATGAATATTATATCTTATCATGAAACAGGGAAATGAGGTGCGACATCACGTTTTAAGAAGCATTGGAACTCTTTTGTTACGTAACTTAGACATCTGGAAACGCTATTTCCTAGCAAGTAAGTGTCGCATTTACATTCTTTTGAAGCGAATACGAGGTATACATCACATTTCGCAATGGATATTATGTCTTATCATGAAACATAGAAATGAGATGCAATATCGCGTTTTATGAAGCATTAGAACTCTATTGCTACGATACGTAGACATCTGCAAACGCTATTTCCTAGCAAGGAAGTGTCGCATTTACACTCTTTTGAAGTGAGTACGAGGTATACATGACACTTCGCAATGAACATTATGTCTAATCATGAAACAGAGAAATGAGATGCGATATCTCGTTTTAGGATGCATTAGATCTCTATTGCTACGATACGTAGACATCTGCAGTCGCTATTTCCTAGTAAGTATGTGTCGCATTTACATTTATTTGAAGTGAATACGAGGTATACATAACACTTCGCAATGAACATTATGTCTTATCATGAAACATCGGAATGAGGTGCTATATCGCGTTATGAGACGCATTAGAACTCTATTGCTAATATACGTAGACATCTGCAAACTCTATTTCCTAGCAAGGAAATGTCGCACTTACATTCCATTGAAGTGAATACGAGGTATACATAACACTCCACAATGAATATTATATCTTATTACGGAACATTGAAATGAAATACGACATCTCGTTTTAATAAGCATTAGAACACTATTGCTACGATACGTTGACATCTGCAAATGCTATTTCCTAGCATGGAAGTGTCGCATTTACATTCTGTTGAAGTGAATACGATGTATACATGACACTTCGCAATAAATATTATATTTTATCATGAAACATAGAAGTGAGATGCGATATCGCGTTCTAAGAAGCATTAGAACACTATTGCTACGATACGTAGACAGCTGCAAACACTATTTCCTAGCATGGATGTGTCGCATTTACATTCTTTTGAAGTGAATACGAGATATACATGACACTTCGCAGTGAATATTATATCTTATCATGAAACATAGAAATGAGATGCGATATCTCGTTTTAGGATGCTTTACATCTCTATTGCTACGATACGTAGATATCTGCAAACCTTATTTCCTAGCAATGAAGTGTCGCATTTACATACTTTTGAGGTAAATACGAGGTATCACGTCCGGTGAAACTATTTTCCGTTGCTCTGGAGGCTTTACGACACGAGCCTATTTTTCGGTAATTCGGTCCGCGGGAGCGCGTTAAGACCGTGTCCGACAATTTCGGCTGACGCGACACTAGCGAAAACACTCGCGATAATAAGGGAATGACCCTACCTTTCGATGACTTCTCTCTCGATTTGTACGTAGAAACGGCGTGGAGGATCTTTCGCTGGGATCGTAGCGGATTTCGTTCTGTTGGCTGCTACGGAAATCTCGATCAGTCGCCAGCGAAGAGGAGAACGGCGGTCGGAATTCAGCGATGATGCTGAATGTGGCAGAATCGGCGTGATGCGTCGTGGTGTCTGGATCGGAAGGTTCGACGGTCGCTTCGGAAAGCGGCTTCTGGGCTGATGCGAAGGCAGGTCGCTGGTATACGAGAACTCTCGGAACGCCCTCCAAATATTCACGCACAAGTGATCGTATGAAATTCTTTCTACTCGCACGTCGCGTTCTTCGCAAACCGGAAGCACGATTCATTCACCAGATTTTCTGTACCTTCGACTAAGATCTGAAGGATAAGCGGCGGTCTCAACGTCACAAAGCCGATTTCTATACTCCTTCAATTTGATGAAGATCAACCCCAGTTGTATGGAAGAACCCGTGGAAGAATTCGTAGTTAAATGTAATGTTAAAAGTTGAACTAGTATTATAAACACTTGATAAAATTAATGGAAGTGGAAATAGTAGACTTGCTAAAAGAACTTGTACTTGGATATAGTAATGGTAAAAACAAAATATATTCTAGGTTTAAAGTATACAAGAACTGGAATCATTCTAAGTCTAAGACTAAGTTAAAATGGAAATAGAAATACGATGCCTGAACCCCACATTGAGGTGGCTAACGATCTAGAACTAGAGGTTTCGACTCCTCGGTAGGAGATCTCGAGTCAGAGTGTGTGCTCTGGAGACGCGTCTCTGACCTCCTCGGTTCGCGGGGCGCTACGGTCGCGGACGCTCGTGGTAGGGAGATCGCGGTCCCGCGAGTGGGGGACTCGCGTCTCGAGGCGGAGAGCGCGCGGTCTAGCGAGTGGGGACCCGCGGCTCGTGTTGGGGCTAGCAGCGCATGCCGCTGGCCGGACGCATCTTACTTAGTGTAACTTAGATCTAGGAATTCTTATATATGCGTCATGATATGGTATGTATGTCCTAGCTTAGAAGTAATATATAGGTTCTATCAGATCCTGTTCCCGGAATTGGAAAAGACCCCATTCAGGTGATGGGCTGCGGCTACGTCTTCCTGCAGGACGGAATCCTCGGTGCGAGGGAGATAGGGCTGCCCGTCCTTGGTGCGGGCGAGATAGGTATACTCGGTGGTGCGAGTGAGACACTGGTGCCCGGTACGAGCGAGACAGGTATACTCGGCGGTGCGAGTGAGGCAGCGGAACTCGGTGTGAGTGAGCGCGGGCAGGAATGCGCGTGCGAACACTTCCTGTTGCTGGTTCTGCAGGCGAGTTTGGCTGGTTGCATGCGTCCAGGGGTTGATGCTGGGGGGTGCGAGGAGGTTGATGGGTGGCAGGCAGTACGCCTGACGTCACAAAATGCGACACTTCCTTTCTAGGAAATAGCGTATTCAGATGTGTACGTATCGTAGCAAGAGAGTTCTAATGCTCCTTAGATCGCGATATCGCATCCAATTTCCATGTTTCATGATAAGATATAATATTCATTGCGAAGTGTCATGTATACCTCGTATTCACTTCATAAGAATGTAAATGCGACACCTCCATGCTAGGAAATAGTATTTTCAGATGTCAACGTATCGTAGCAATGTTGTTCTAATGCTTCTTAAAACGAGATGTCGCATTTCATTTCTATGTTTCGTAATAAGATATAATATTCATTGTGGAGTGTCATGTATACCTCGTATTCACTTCAAAAGGATGTAAATGCGACACTTCCATGCTAGGAAATAGCGCTTGCAGATGTCTACGTATCATAGCAATAGAGTTCTAATGCTTCTCAAAATACGATATCGCATCTCATTTCTATGCTTCGTGATAAGATATAATATTCATTGCGAAGTGTCATGCACACCTCGTATTCACTACAAAAGAATGTAAATGCGACACTTCCATGCTAGGAAATAGCGTCTGCAGGTGTCTACGCGTCGAGGCAATAGGATTCTAATGCTTCGTAAAACGCGATGTCGCACCTCACTTCTATGTTTCATGATAAGATATAATGTTCATTGCGAAGTGTCATGTATACCTCGTATTCACTTCAAAAGAATGTATGTGCGACACTTCCATGCTAGGAAATAGCGTTTGCAGATGTCTCTGCATAAAGGCCATAGAGTTTTAATGCTTCTTACAACGCGATATCGCATCTCACTTCTATGCTTCGTGATAAGATATAATATTCATTGCGAAGTGTCATGCACACCTCGTATTCACTACAAAAGAATGTAAATGCGACACTTCCATGCTAGGAAATAGCGTCTGCAGGTGTCTACGCGTCGAGGCAATAGGGTTCTAATGCTTCGTAAAACGCGATGTCGCACCTCACTTCTATGTTTCATGATAAGATATAATGTTCATTGCGAAGTGTCATGTATACCTCGTATTCACTTCAAAAGAATGTATGTGCGACACTTCCATGCTAGGAAATAGCGTTTGCAGATGTCTCCGCATCGAGGCCATAGAGTTCTAATGCTTCTTAAATTGCGATATCGCATTTCTCTTCTATGTTTCATGATAAGATATAATATTCATTGCGAAGTGTCATGTATACCTCGAATTCACTTCAAAAGTATGTAAATGCGAAACTCCCATGCTAGGAAATAGCGTCTGCAGGTGTCTACGCGTCGAGGCAATAGAGTTCTAATGCTTCTTAAAACGCGATATCGCATCTCATTTCTATGTATCGTGATAAGGTATAATATTCATTGCGAAGTGTCATGTACACCTCGTATTCACTACAAAAGAATGTAAATGCGAATCTTCCTTGCTAGGAAACAGCGCTTGCAAATGTCTATGTATCGTAGCAATAGAGTTCTAATGGTTCTCAAAACGCGATATCGCATCTCATTTCTATGCTTCGTGATAAAATATAATATTCATTGCGAAGTGTCATGTACACCTCGTATTCACTACAAAAGAATGTAAATGCGACACTTCCATGCTAGGAAATAGCGTCTGCAGATGTCTACGCGTCGAGGCAATAGAGTTCTACTGCTACATATATCGCGATATCGCATCCCATTTCTATGTTTCATGATAAGATTTAATGTTCATTGCGAAGTGTCATGTATACCTCGTATTCACTTCAAAAGAAAGTAAATGCGAATCTTCCTTGCTAGGAAATAGCGTTTGCAGATGTCTATGTATCGTAGCAATAGAGCTCGAATCCTTCTCAAAACGCGATATCGCATCTCATTTCTATGCCTCGTGATAAGATATAATATTCATTGCGAAGTGTCATGTATACCTCGTATTCACTTCAAGAGAATGTAAATGCGAATCTCGCTTGCTAGGAAATATCGTTTGCGGATGCCTACGTATCGTAGCAATAGAGTTCTAATGCTTCCTAGATCGCGATATCGCATCTCATTTCTATGTTTCGTGATAAGATATAATATTCATTGCGAAGTGACATGTACACCTCGTATTCACTACAAAAGAATGTAAATGCTACACTTCCATGCTAGGAAATAGCGTTTGCAGATGTCTCCGCATCGAGGCCATAGAGTTTTAATGCTTCTTACAACGCGATATCGCATCTTTCTTCTGTGTTACATTATATGATATAATATTCATTGCGAAGTGTCATGTATACCTCGTATTCACTTCAAAAGAATGTAAATGCGACTATTGCTTGCTAGGAAATAGCGTTTGAAGATGTCTACGTATCGTAGCAATAGAGTTCTAATGCTACTTAAATCGCGATATCGCATCTCATTTATATGTTTCGTTATAAGATATAATATTCATTGCGAAGTGTCATGTATACCTCGTATTCACTTCAAAAGAATGTAAGTGCGACACTTCCATGCTAGGAAATAGCGTTAGCAGATGTCTCCGCATCGAGGCCATAGAGTTCTAATGCTTCTTAAATTGCGATATCGCATTTCTCTCCTATGTTTCATGATAAGATATAATATTCATTGCGAAGTGTCATGTATACCTCGTATTCACTTCAAAAGAATGTAAGTGCGACACTTCCGTGCTAGGAAATAGCGTTTGCAGATGTCTCCACATCGAGGCCATAGAGTTTTAATGCTTCTTACAACGCGATATCGCATCTCTCTTCTATGTTTCATGATAAGATATAACATTCATTGCGAAGTGTCATGTATACCTTGTGTTAAATTCAAAAGAATGTAAATGCGACTATTGCTTGCAAGGAAATAGCGTTTGCAGATGTCTACGTATCGTAGCAAAAGAGTACTAATGCTTCTTAAAACGAGATGTCACATTTCATTTCTATGTTTCGTGATAAGTTATAGTATTGATTCCGAAGTGTCTTGTATACCTCGAATTCACTTCAAAAGGATGTAAATGCGGCTATTGCCTGCTAGGAAATAGCGTTTGCGGATGTCTAATTATCGTAGCAATAGGGTTCTAATGCTACTTAAATCGCGATATCGCATCTCATTTATGTGTTTCGTGATAAGATATAATATTCATTGCGAAGTGTCATGTGTACCTCGTATTCACTTCAAAGGAATGTAAGTGCGACACTTCCAAACTAGGAAATAGAGTTTGCAGATGTCTCCGCATGGGGGCCATAGATTTCTAATGCTTCTTAAAACGCGATGTCGCATCTCTCTTCTATGTTTCATGATAAGATATAACATTCATTGCGAAGTGTCATGTATACCTCGTATTCTCTCCAAACGAATGTAAATGCGACACTTCCTTGCTAGGAAATGGCGTATTCAGATGTCTACGTATCGTAGCAGTAGAGTTCTAATGCTTCTTAAAACGCGATATCGCATCTCATTTCTATGTGTCATGATAAGATACAATATCCATTCCGAAGTGCCATGTATACTTCGTATTCATTTCAAAAGAATGTAAATGCGACACTTCCTTGCTAGGAAATAGCGTTCGCAGATGTCTACGTATCGAAGCAATAGAGTTATAATGCTCCCTATAACGAGATGTCGCATCGTATTTCTACTTTTTATGATAAGATAGAATATTCATTGCGATGCGTCATGTATACATCGTATTCTTTTCAAAAGAATGTAAATGCGACACTTGCTTGCTAGGAAATAGCGTTTTCAGATGTCTACGTACGGAAGAAATAGAGTTCTAATGCTTCTTAAAAACGTATATCGCATCTCAGTTCATGTTTCATGATAAGATATATTATTCATTGCGATGTGTTTTGTATACCTCGCATACACTTCAAATGAATGTAAATGCTACACTTTCTTGCTAGGAAACAGCGTTTGCAGATGTCTATGTATCGAAGCAATAGAGCTCTAATGCTTCTTAAAACACGATATCGCATCTCATTTCTATGTTTCATGATAAGATCTATTATTCATTGCGAAGTGTCACTTACACCTCGTATTCATTTCAAAAGAATGTATGTGCGACACTTCCTTGCTAGGAAATAGCGTTTGCTGATCTCTCCGTACCGAAGCAATAGGGATCTATTACTTCTTAAAACGGGATATCGCATCTCATTTCTACGTTTCATGACAAGATATAATATTCATTGCGAAGTGTCATGTATTCCTCGTATTTACATCTAAAGAATGTAAATGCGACACTTCCTTGCTAGGTAATAGCGTTTGCAAGTGTCTACGTATCGAAGCAATAGGGTTCTAAAGCTTCTTAAAACACGATATCGCATCCCATTTCTATGTTTCATGATAAGATCTATTATTCATTGCGAAGTGTCACTTATACCTCGTATTCACTTCAAATGAATGTAAATGCGACACTTCCTTGCTAGGAAATAGCGTTTGCAGATGTCTTCGTATCATAGAAATAGGGTTCTGACACTTTTTAGAACGCGATATCGCATCTCACTTCTATGTTTCATGACAAGGTATAATATTCATTGCGAAGTGTCATGTATACCTCGTATTCACTTCAAAAGAATGTAAATGCGACACTTCCTTGCTAGGAAATAGCGTTCGCAAATTTCTCCGTACCGAAGCAATAGAGTTCTATTACTCCTTAATACGGGATTCCGCATCACATTTCTATGTTTCATGACAAGATATAATATTCATTGCGAAATGTCATTTCTTCCTCGTATTCACATTAAAAGAGTGTAAATGCGACACTTCCTTGATAGGTAATAGCGTTTGCAAATGTCCACGTATCCAAGCAATAGAGTTCTAAAGCTTCTTAAACCACGATATCGCATCTCATTTCTATGTTTCATGATAAGACCTATTATTCATTGCGGAGTGTCACTTATGGCTCGTATTCACTCCAAAAGAATGTAAAGGCGACACTTCCATGGTAGGAAATAGCGTTTGCATATGTCTACGTATCGAAGCAATAGAGTTATAATGCTCCCTATAACGCGAGATGTCGCATCGTATTTCTACGTTTTATGATGAGATATAATATTCATTGCGATGCGTCATGTATACATCGTATTCCTTTCTAAAGAATGTAAATGCGACACTTGCTTGCTAGGAAATAGCGTTTTCAGATGTCTACGTACGGAAGAAATAGAGTTTCAATGATCTTAAAAACGTATATCGCATCTCAGTTCATGTTTCATGATAAGATATATTATTCATTGCGATGTGTCGTGTATACCTCGCATACACTTCAAATGAATGTAAATGCTACACTTTCTTGCTAGGAAACAGCGTTTGCAGATGTCTATGTATCAAAGCAATAGAGCTCTAATGCTTCTTAAAACACGATATCGCATCTCATTTCTATGTTTCATGATAAGATCTATTATTCATTGCGAAGTGTCACTTACACCTCGTATTCACTTAAAATGAATGTAAATGCGACACTTCCTTCCTAGGAAATAGCGTTTGCAGATGTCTACGTATCGAGGCAATAGTGCTCTAATGCTTCTTAAAACGCGATATCGCATCTCATTTCTAAGTTTCAGGATAAGATATAATATCCATTCCGAAGTGTCATGTGTACCTCGTATTCACTTCAAATGAATGTAAATGCGACACTTCCTTTCTACGAAATAGCGTTTGCAGAGGTATATGTATCGTAGCACTAGAGTTCTAAAGCTTCTTAAAACACGATATCGCATCTCATTCCTATGTTTTATGATAAGATCTATTATTCATTGCGAAGTGTCACTTATACCTCGTATTCACTTCAAATGAATGTAAATGCGACACTTCCTTGCTAGGAAATAGCGTTTGCAGATGTCTACGTATCGAGGCAATAGTGCTCTAATGCTTCTTAAAATGCGATATCGCATTTCATTTCTATGTTTTATGATAAGATATAATATCCATTCCGATGTGTCATGTATACCTCGTATTCACTTCAAATGAATGTAAATGCGACTCTTCCTTGCTGGGAAATAACGATTGCAGATCTCTACGTATCGAAGCAATAGAGTTATAATGCTGCTTATAACGAGATGTCGCATCGTATTTCTACGTTTTATGATAAGATATAATATTCATTGCGAAATGTCATTTATTCCTCGTATTCACATTAAAAGAATGTAAATGCGACACTTCCTTGATGGGTAATAGAGTTTGCAAATGTCCACGTATCGAAGCAATAGAGTTCTAAAGCTTCTTAAACCACGATATCGCATCTCATTTCTATGTTTCATATTAAGACCTATTATTCATTGCGGAGTGTCACTTATGGCTCGTATTCACTCCAAAAGAATGTAAAGGCGACACTTCCATGCTAGGAAATAGCGTTTGCAGATGTCTACGTATCGAAGCAATAGAGTTATAATGCTCCCTATAACGAGATGTCGCATCGTATTTCTACTTTTTACGATAAGATATAATATTCACTGCGATGCGTCATGTATACATCGTATTCCTTTCAAAAGAATGTAAATGCGACACTTGCTTGCTAGGAAATAGCGTTTGCAGATGTCTACGTACGGAAACAATAGAGTTCTAATGCTTCTAAAAATGGGATATCGCACCTCAGTTCTATGTTTCATGATAAGATATATTATTCATTGCGAAGTGTCATGTATACCTCGTATTCTTTTCAAAAGAATGTAAGTGCGACACTTCCTTGCTAGGAAATAGCGTTTTGCAGATGTCTACGTATCGTAGCAATAGAGTTCTAATAATGCTTATAACGCGATTTCGCATCTCACATCTATGTTTCATGATAAGGTATAATATTCATTGCGAAGTGTCATGTATACCTCGTATTAACATGTAAAGAATGTAAATGCGACACTTCCTTTCTAGGAAATAGCGTTTGCAGAGGTCTATGTATCGTAGCAATAGAGTTCTAAAGCTTCTTAAATCACGATATCGCATCTCATTTCTATGTTTCATGATAAGATCAATTATTCATTGCAAAGTGTCACTTATACCTCGTATTCACTTCAAATGAATGTAAAGGCGACACTTCCTTGCTAGGAAATAGCGTTTGCAGATGTCTACGTATCGAGGCAATAGTGCGCTAATGCTTCTCAAAACGCGATATCGCATCTCATTTCTATGTTTGATGATAAGATATAATATCCATTGCGAAGTGCCATGTATACCTCGTATTCGCTTCAAAAGAATGAAAATGCGACACTTGCTTGCTAGGAATTAGCGTTTGCAGATTTCACCGTACCGAAGCAATAGAGATCTATTACTTCTTAAAACGAGATATCGCATCTCATTTCTATGTTTCATGACCAGATATAATATTCATTGCGAAGTGTCACTTACACCTCGTATTCACCTCAAAAGAATGTATATGCGACTATTCCTTGCTAGGAAGTAGCGTTTGCAGATGTCAACGTATCGTAGCAATAGTGTTCTAATGCTACTTAAATCGCGATATCGCATCTCATTTTTGTGTTTCGTGACAAGATGTAATATTCATTGCGAAGTGTCATGTACACCACGTATTCACTTCAAAAGAATGTAAATGCGACACTTCCATGTTAGGAAATAGCGTCTGCAGATGTCTCCGCATCCAGGCCATAGAGTTCTAATGCTTCTTTAAACGCGATATCGCATCTCTCTCCTATGTTGCATGATAAGATATAATATTCATTACGAAGTGTCATGTATACCTCGTATTCACTTCAAAGGAATGTAAATGCGACTATTTCTTGCTAGGAAATAGCGTTTGCAGATGTCTACGTATCGTAGCAATAGAGTTATAATGTTACTTAAATCGCGATATCGCATCTCATTTATATGTTTCGTGATAAGATATAATATTCGTTGCGCAGTGTCATGTATACCTCGTATTCACTGCAAAGGAATGTAAATGCGACTATTGTTTGCTAGGATATAGCGTTTGCAGATGTCTGCGTATCGTAGCAATAGCGTTCTAATGCTACTTAAATCGCGATATCGCATCTCATTTATATGTTTCGTGATAAGATATAATATTCATTGCGAAGTGTCATGTATACCTTGTATTCACTTCAGAAGAATGTAAGCGCGGCACTTCCATGCCATGAAATAGCGTTTGCAGATGTCTCCGCATCGAGGCCATAGAGTTCTAATGCTTCTTTAAACGCGATATCGCATCTCTCTCCTATGTTGCATGATAAGATATAATATTCATTATGAAGTGTCATGTATACCTCGTATTCACTTCAAAAGAATGTAAGTGCGACACCTCCATGCTAGGAAATAGCGTTTGTAGACGTCTCCGCATCGAGGCCATAGAGTTCTAATGCTTCTGAAAACGCGATATTGCATCTCTCTTCTATGTCTCATGATAAGATATAATATTCATCACGTAGTGTCATGTGTACCTTGTATTCACTTCAAAAGAATGCAGATGCGACTATTGCTTGCTAGGAAATAGCGTTTGCAGATGCCTACGTATCGCAGCAATAGAGTTGTCGTACTTCTCAAAACGCGATATCGCATCTCATTTCTATGCTTCATGATAAGATATAATATTCATTGCAAAGTGTTATGTATACCTCGTATTCACTCCAAACGAATGTAAATGCTACACTTTCTTGCTAGGAAACAGCGTTTGCAGATGTCTATGTATCGAAGCAATAGAGCTCTAATGCTTCTTAAAACACGATATCGCATCTCATTTCTGTGTTTCATGACCAGATATAATATTCATTGCGAAGTGTCACTTACACCTCGTATTCACCTCAAAAGAATGTAAATGCGACTATTCCTTGCTAGGAAGTAGCGTTTGCAGATGTCAACGTATCGTAGCAATAGAGTTCTAATGCTACTTAAATCGCGATATCGCATCTCATTTCTGTGTTTCGTGATAAGATGTAATATTCATTGCGAAGTGTCATGTACACCTCGTATTCACTTCAAAAGAATGTACATGCGACACTTCCATCCTAGGAAATAACGTCTGCAGATGTCTACGCGTCGAGGCAATAGAGATCTAATGCTTCTTAAAACGCGATATCGCATCTCACTCCTATGTTTCATGATAGGATATAATATTCATTCCGAAGTGTCATGTATACCTCGAATTCACTTCAAAAGAATGTAAATGCGACATTTACATGCTAGGAAATAGCGTTTGCAGATATCTCCGCATCGTGGAAATAGGGTTCTAATGCTTCTTAAAACGCGATATCGCATCTCACCTCTATGTTACATGATAAGATATAATGTTCATTGCGAAGTGTCTTGTATACCTCGTATTCACTTCAAAAGAATATAAATGCGAAACCTCCTTGCTAGGAAATAACGTTTGCAGATGTCTACGTATCGTAGCAATAGAGTTCTAATGCTACACAAATCGCGATTCCGCATCTCATTTCTATGTTTCGTGATAAGATATAATATTCGTTGCGCAGTGTCATGTATACCTCGTATTCACTGCAAAGGAATGTAAATGCGACTATTGTTTGCTAGGAAATAGCGTTTGCAGATGTCTGCGTATCGTAGCAATAGCGTTCTAATTGTACTTAAATCGCGATATCGCATCGCATTTATATGTTTCGTGATAAGATATAATATTCATTGCGAAGTGTCATGTATACCTCGTATTCACTTCAGAAGAATGTAAGCGCGACACTTCCATGCTATGAAATAGCGTTTGCAGATGTCTCTGCATCGAGGCCATAGAGTTCTAATGCTTCTTTATACGCGATATCGCATCTCTCTCCTATGTTGCATGATAAGATATAATATTCATTATGAAGTGTCATGTATACCTCGTATTCACTTCAAAAGAATGTAAGTGCGACACCTCCATGCTAAGAAATAGCGTTTGCAGATGTCTCCGCATCGAGGCCATAGAGTTCTAATGCTTCTGAAAACGCGATATCGCATCTCTCTTCTATGTTTCATGATAAGATATAATATTCATTACGAAGTGTCATGTGTACGTCGTATTCACTTCAAAAGAATGTAAATGCGATTGTTGCTTGCTAGGAAATAGCGTTTGCAGATGCCTACGTATCGCAGCAATAGAGTTGTCGTGCTTCTCAAAACGCGATATCGCATCTCATTTCTATGCTTCATGATAAGATATAATATTCATTGCAAAGTGTTATGTATACCTCGTATTCACTCCAAACGAATGTAAATGCTACACTTCCTTGCTAGGAAATAGCGTACTCAGATGTCTACGTATCGTAGCAATAGAGTTCTAATGCTACTTAAATCGCGATATGGCATCTCATTTCTATGTTTCGTGATAAGATGTAATATTCATTGCGAACTGTCATGTACTCCTCGTATTCACTTCAAGAGAATGTAAATGCGACACTTCCATGCTGCAGATGTCTACGCGGCGAGGAAATAGAGTTTTAAAGCTTCTTAAAACGCGATATCGCATATCACTTCTATGTTTCATGATAAGATACAATATTCATTGCGAAGAGTCATGTATACGTCGTATTCACTTCAAAAGAATGTAAATGCGACTATTCCTTGCTAGGAAATAACGTCTGCAGATGCCTACGTTTCGTAGCAATAGAATTCTAATGCTTTTTAGATCGCGATATCGCATCTCATGTATGTTTCATGATAAGATATAATATTCATTGCGAAGTGTTATGTATACCTCGTCTACACTTCAAAAGAATGCAAATGCCACACTTCTTGGCTAGGAAATTGCGTTTCTAGATGTCTACGCATCGAAGCAATAGATTTCTAACTCTTTATAAAACGCGATATCGCATATCAATTCTAAGTCACATGATAAGATGTAATTTCAATGCAACGCGTTACGTATATCTCCTCTATACTTCAAATGAATGTAAATGGATCACTTCCTTGCTACGGAATATCGTTTCTATATCTGAGGGTTTAGAAGCAATGGAGTTCTAATGCTTCGTAAAACGCGGCTGCGCATCTTACTTCTATATTTCATGATAAGATGTAATATTCATAGCATCGCGTTATGTTTATCTGCTTCTGCATATGAATTGAGTGTGAACCCTACACTTTCTTGCCCGGGGATAGCGTTTCTAGATGTCTAGGTGCCGAAGCATTTAATTTGTCATGCTTCATGCACCTCAATATTGCATTTCATATAAATAGTTCAAAGTAAGTTAGAATGTTGTAAAGCTCTATGCATCGCATTATGCTTATCTGCTTTTGTGCTTTATAATGCTCTGGGATGTGAGAAGGTCCTCAACCATCCTTAACCCTCTAAAGAGAAGTCAAAAGTCCAGCGGCCCTGCAGGTGGGCCATGGGAGCGCGGCGCGCGAGGCGCTACGCAATTTAAATGATCAGGAGGATCCCCTCAGGGACACCCAAGGGGGCGAGAAGAGGAAATAGCCGAAATCCACTGATCGATGGACTCGAACAGTACAGAAGCCTACAGCCCACTCCACCAAGGAGCCCCGAGGAGGATGCAGGAGACCCGAGGACCACCAGCGAATTCAAGGAACCTGAAGAAGAGAACGTGAGAGCTTATTCGCTAAAGCGTCCCATTTCTTGTGTCGCATATTGTATGTTGTATCTTATATCGTGAAGCGAGTTATGATACCCGGTAATTTGCGGCGTGTTGCGTAGTTTCCCGTAGCCCTTCTTAGTTAAACCCACGTCGAGACCATAAATAAACATGCCGTGACTTCAGTACCTCGCGATCTGAGTGTGTGTACTTGGCTAGGCGTAGTCGAGAGGAGGAGCATTTCGAAGTTTCAAGGGTTGTTCCGCCCCAGGGTTCCCGGGGTCGTGTAGTCTATCCCTTTGCTACTTTCTGAGCAGCTGGCGCCCAAGAAAAGTTGTACGTGAGCGGATACCTTGAAACGATAGATCGCTTTAGATTAAAGTACGTTTTACACCTTAATGCATTTAGATAATTAACCCCTTCGAGCTTCCCTGACTAACTATATATAGGTTTCCGTCACAACTAATAGGAACCATCACTTTACATAGATATATAGATCACACATAGTTTTAAACGTAGAACTGAGAATTTGAGAACTTACTTTGAAACGTTAGTAGTGAGAAATTCCATCGGATTTCATAGAAATTCAGAACTTACTTGCTATGAAACATAGGCAGATAAGGGCCATCGCGTTGCTTAGAACTTTAGAACTTGCTTACTTCAACAAAGATTTCTATTGGCTTCGTCCGTTCTTTTAGAAGAGTTTTTGATAAACCACATACTTTTCACGCTTCTGATATCTTTGAAAGTTCGCGAGATGTAATCGTTTAAGTTTTAAAATGATTACTTAGTGTGGATTATTATTTAGTAACTCGCTCATAAACGAGTCTGCATAGGATTTAATCCATAAGTTTTTAAGCCTGGAATTTATGCAGTTATTTCTTATTCACTTATTGCTCAAACGACAAAGATTCTGACCACTTCAAAATGGTTGACTTTCATCAATTTTCTTAAAAATTGAAATACTGCCCAACTGCTTGCATTAAAGACTGTAATTAAAGCTTTCGAAACATTTTACCTCTTATAGATGAATTCTGGAATTGAAATTGAATGTTTGACTTTTCTAGCTCCTGTTTAGACATCTTTCTATTGGAATGTTCAAGTATTTTTCATATTCCTAATTATTAAAAATGTTTTACTTGATTCTTTTATTTAATATTTAGAATTTTCTGAGAAATATTTTTTATCGTAATGAACTATATAATTGCAATTATAATTCTTTATGAAATAATAATAACAGAATGGTATGTATCCATTCTTGTAGTTTTGTCAAGAGTATTTAATCTTACTATCTAAAATGAAACATTGAGATCTGTTTACAATCTAATGGAATTTAATTACCTTTTGATTCAAATTCACAATGATAATCTTCCATAGTTCAACAATTTTGTGAGCTGTCCTCAGGAATCCGCAGCTCAGTACTTATAGAATGAACGACACAAAGAACAGCCTAACCAAACGTATTCGAACCGATTTTTCAATACTAATCTTATCATGTTTTACTTATGCTGCAAACTATTGAAATGCCCTTCGAAAAGTGTTTATTCACAGTGAAGTAAACGGTAAGTATTACGCCTTCCACCACTGTTTACAATACGTATGTTTCATTTACTATCAAAACCGTGAGTATTATCGCCATTCTTTACTTTTTGTAACCTTCAATGCCTTCATGTTACAGATCGTTAAGCTTGCTTTAAAATGCTCTATCGTATTACGGAAGAATGGACATACCAATTCATTTTAAAAAATGAAGGTAACCTTCATATGTCCAACATAACTCCACTTACAAAAAAACTATTTTCATCAACGGATGGCCCCTTTGTACTATGCAATATTGTATTAGCAAAAACTTCTATGAAACTTATAGTTTCGTGGATATCTGAGGTGCTAATTATTACTGCCCCACCCTGTATACTGTTATGGATGTGTCCAACAAGGCAACGATGAACAGAGTTAAATTTAATATTATGATGTTTATTATTTTACTTATAGTATATTTGTTTTTCTGGATTTTTGCCAAAAAACAATGTTCACGATGACGTCGACAGATGAATATATTTGCCTTAGAATTACAAGAGCCAACAAGTTCGAAAGTAGAATATTACTTTACTTCGCTAACCGAATCATTGCAAACGTTAAGTAAAGTGCGTGCCTTTCAAAACAGTCAGATGCAAATTACGATACAAAGTTTCCAAGAAATGGTACGTGCCACTGTTTTTTAATTTCCGTTTATTTAATCAAAGGAAATTTAATTGAAATATCCGCAAAATTTGAGGACAAAAAGTTATTGTAATTTTACGCAACATATATGATGGTGATAAAGGATAAGTATACGGAACTGAAAATGGAAAGTAGCGAGCAGAAAAAGAAACTGATGGAGCTACAAAGTAGATTGATACATCCGTCAAATGATGATTCTAGGTTAATAAAATCTGTTAATTAAAGAACTATTGCAAAAATCAAGTATAATCAATATTACTTCTGCTCAAAGGCTATAATAGAATTGGACCGAAATGGGTACAAAACAGGCAATTATATCTATACGTTCTATTCTATGCAAAGGCAAATATTTCAAAGAGAAAAGATGTGTTACTTACAAATTACTTATATTCCTAGATATCTCACTAATTTAGGCTTCTTGTCTTACAGAACTTATCATTCATGTGACATGTAAAGGGGTCGAAGAAGAGTAAAAGATTTTTATATTTCATAGCCTCACTTGATACGTCGATTGGCTCACGTAAAATATCGGACATTAATTGCATCTACATCTTCAGACCTTAAATATATAATTGCAACAACATATTTAATAGCGTTTTAATAACATTTTTCTAATTGTTTATATCTATGTCTAATAAATATATATTAATCGAATAAGTTGCTTTACCAAAGAATAAAAGTATCTGAGGCTTACAAATCGGAGCATTACATAACAAACGTGCATCACATATATAATATTACATGTAATAAAAGATGAAGACCAAAAAGATCGTACATAAGTTGAATCCACAATGCGGTCATAGAGATACAGAAACGGCAAAAATTCCAAACAATAATTTAAAAAATTCAAAAAGGGGGGAGTGAAAATCCATCTCCTTGACGATGATAAGGAACAAGTCTGCCTCATGCACTACAATATCCCAAACAGCCAGCGATTGGCACGCCAATGACAACGGATGGAACAAATTCCGTGACAGAACTGTGCTAACAAAGTGCTCCTACTCAGCTTTCGAAATGGCATACTGTTAGTACTGGGGCGGCATTCGTATCACGGCCCTATTAAAGCACCGAGATATAGCATACGGGCTACACGGCCGTGACAATGACACTATCAGCTCACCATAGCTACACGCGTGGTTGTGGCGTAGGCTGACATTTACTAATGGGGAAGCTGTTTCCATAAAAATTATAAGCAAATATGAAAAATGACTAAACTGTGCAATTTATTTATTTTGATTCCAATATAGATACACCGGCACAAAACAAAGATATAAGAACTCGATTTTATTATTTACTATAAACTAGCCCGATAGGGCGATTTTTTCCATAAAGTCGATAATTACTTTGTCATAAAAATATATACACTTATTTTATATATATTTTCTTCAATTTATTGTTACACATTCATGCAATTGAGGGCTACATTAAATACGAAGACAGAATGTTATTTCAAAAATTACACAAGGCGAAGTTAGGGACGCAACAGCATGAATTTTTATTATATAAGTAATATTTTTTTTATAAATAATATTTTTAGTCTATGATGGATTGAAAGAAATATATACGACTCGCTCAATAACTATAAGTATAGGAAAACGACCATCAAAATGTCTATCAATACTCATACGCTGAACATCTACTGACATCTAACGGTTCTAATTTGTATGAAAGCACAGGTTCCCCATTGCCAAATGTGATCCTGCGTCATTGCAGAGGAGATTCATGAATGGAGCGAATGATACGCGTGTCACCATGGTGCTGGTTCTGCGCGATTCGCTTGTCTAGAACGTGCTGGTAATACGTTTCTGCCATTTTAGTCAACGAATCCGGTCACAGATGACTACGAATCAGTTGACACACCTCGGAAGTGGCAATATTGTGCCGGGCATGGTGCGCTACCATCTTGCCGTTTGTTATCTGGATGCTTTTTTAGTGCATTATTCGGAATTGAATTTGAACACATAGCTAATTAATCGCAAATTTGTATGTACTGTGACGTGGTGAAGTCACAAGGCTCGCTCAGCCCACCCCCCCCCCCCCCTGCTACGGTTAGACTAGCTCGCAGACCACCACCCATGCGAGAAGCGCGACACGCAACATCGCGATAGCTGTATTTGCGAGGAGCGTGAAATACACGATGGTAGAAACTCCCCTCCCCCGGCGTTCACTCTCACCGTTCTACGGATTAGACTGGCGGGCTGATGGAATTCGGCGGATAATAAGACCGCAGGTTCGCGGAAGGGCTGTGCGCCGAGGTAGCGTGACGGGCTCGACGGTGGAGGAGTCGGGAAGTGAGCAAGAAGAGACCCTGAAGCCCGAAGGAAAGGATCCAGAGCTCTGCAACGATAAGACCGCTGCCTTAGTCCATGGAGACAAACAGGATGGTTCTCGGGTGTGAGAAGGACCTCTACCCCTCCAAATTATGAACTCTATTGCTTCAATGCCTAGACATCTGGAAACGCTATACCCTAGCAAGGAAGTGTTGCATTTACATTCTTTTGACGTGTAGACGAGAATGCATGACACTTCGCAATGAATATTATATCTTATTACGAAACATAGAAGTGAGTTGCGATATCGCGTTTTAAGAAGCATTAGAACTCTATTACCTCGACGCGTAGACATCTGCAAACGCTATTTCCTAGCATGGAAGTGTCGCATTTACATTCTTCTGAAGTGAATACGTGGTATGCATAACACTTCGCAATGAATATTATGTCTTATCATGAAACATAGAAATGAGATGCGATATCGCGATTCAAGTAGCATTAGAAATCTATTGCTACGATACGTAGACATCTGAATACGCTATTTACTAGCAAGGAAGTGTCGCATTTACATTCGTTTGGTGTGAATACGAGGTATACATGACATTTCGCAATGAATATTATATCTTATCACGAAACATGGAAATGATATGCGATATCAAGATTTAAGTAGCTTTAGAACTCTATTGCTACGATACGTAGGCATCTGCAAACGCTATTTCCGAGAAAGGAATAGTCGCATTTACATCTTTTTGAAGCGAATACGATGTATACATGACACTTCGCAATGAATATTATACCTTATCACGAATCATAGATATGAGATGCGATATCGCGTTTTAAGAAGCATTAGATCGCTATTGCTACGATACGTAGACATCTGCAAACGCTATTTCCTAGCAAGCAATAGTCGCATTTACATTCTTTTTGAAGTGAATACGAGGTATACATGACAGTTCGCTATGAATATTATATCTTATCACGAAACATATAAATGAGATGTGATATCGCCATATAAGTAGCATTACAACGCTATTGCTACGATACGTAGGCATCTGCAAACGCTATTTCCTAGCAAGGAAGATTCGCATTTACATTCTTTTGAACTGAATGCGAGGTATACATGACACTTCGGAATGAATATTCTAACTTATCACGAATCATAGATATGAGATGCGATATCGCGATCTAAGAAGCATAAGAACTCTATTGCTACGATACGTTGGCATCTGCAAACGCTATTTCCTAGCAAGGAATAGACGGATTTTTATTCTTTTGAGTGAATACGAGGTATGCATGACACTTTGCAATTAATATTATGTCTTATCACGAACATATAAATGAGATGCGATATCGCGATCTAAGAAGCATTATAGCTCTATTGCTACGATACGTAGGCATCTGCAAACGCTATTTCCTAGCAAGGAATAGTCGCATTTACATTCTTTGAAGTGAATACGAGGTATACATGACATTTCGCAATGAATATTATATCTTATCACGAGACATGGAAATGAAATGCAATATCGCGATTTAAGTAGCATTAGAACTCTATTGCTACGGTACGTAGAAATCTGCAAACGCTATTTCCTAGCAAGCAATAGTCGCATTTACATTTCTTTTGAAGCGAATACGATTTATACATGACACTTGCAATGAATATTATATCTTATCACGAAATATAGAAATGAGATGCGATATCCCGATTTAAGTAGCATTAGAACTCTATTGCTACGATACGTTAGACATCTGCAATCGCTATTTCCTAGCAAGCAATAGTCGCATTTACATTCTTTTGAAGTGAATACTAGGTATACATGACACTTCGCAATGAATATTATATCTTATCATGAAACATAGAAATGAGATGCGGTATCGCGGATTAAGTAGCATTAGAACTCTAATGCTACGATACGTAGACATCTGAATACGCGATTTCCAGGCAAGGAAGATTCGCATTTACATTCTTTTGAAGTGCATACGAGGTATGCATGACACATCGCAATGTACATTATATCTTATCATGTGTCATAGAAGTGGAGATGCGATATCGCGTCCTAAGAAGCATTAGATCCCTATTGCCTCGATGCGCAGATATCTGCAAACGCTATTTCCTAGCAAGGAAGTGTGGGCATTTACATTTGTTTGGAGGGAATACGAGGTATACATGACACTTCGCTATGAAAATTATATCTTTTCATGAAGCAATAGAAATGGGATTGCGTTATCGCGGTTTGAGAAGCATTACAACCCTATTGCCTCGATGCGGAGATATCTGCAAAGGCTATTTCCTAGCATGGAAATGTCGCATTTAGATTCCTTTGAAGTGAATACGAGGTATACATGAGACTTCGCAATGAATATTATATACCAATCATGAAGCATAGAAGTGAGATGCGATATCGCGTTTTAAGGAGCATAAGAACTCTATTGCCTGTATGCGGAGATATCTGCAAACGCTGTTTCCTAGCATGGAAGTGTCGCATTTACATTCTTTTGATGTGAATGCGAGGTGTACATGACACTTCGCAATGAATATTATATCTTATCACGAAAGATAGAAATGAGATGCGATATCGCGTTTTAAGTAGCATTAGAACTCTATGGCCTCGATGCGGAGACATCTGCAAACGCTATTTCCTAGCAAGCAATAGTCGCATTTACATTCTTTTGATGTGAATACGAGGTATACATGACACTTCGCAATGAATATTATATCTTATCACGAAACATAGAAATGAGATGCTATATCGCGATCTAAGAAGCATTAGAACTCTATTGCCTCGACGCGTAGACATCTGCAGACGCTATTTCCAAGCATGGATGTGTCGCATTACATTCTTTTGAAGTGAATACGAGGGGTACATGACACTTCGCAAAGAATATTATATCTTATCATGAATCATAAAAGTGAGATGCGATATCGCGCCTTAAAAAGCATTAGATCCCTATTGCATCGATGCGGAGATATATGCAAACGCTATTTCCTAGGATGGAAACGTCGCATTTACATTCTTTTGATGTGAATACGAGGTATACATGACACTTCGCAATGAATATTATATCTTATCATGAAACACCGAAGAGAGATGCGATATCGCGTTTTAAGAAATATTAGAAATCTACGGCCTCGATGCGGAGACATCTGCAACGCTATTTCTTAGCAAGCATAGTCGCACTTACATTCCTTTGAAATGAATACGAGGCATACATGAAACTTCGCAATAAATATTGTATCATATCATGAAAACACGGAAGAGGGATGCGATATCGCGTTTTAAGAAGCGTTAGAACTCTACGGCTTCGATGCGGAGACACCTGCAAACGATAATTCCCAGCATGGAAGTGTCGCATTTACATTCTTTTGAAGTGAATACAAGGTGTACATGACAGCTCGCAATGAATATTATATCTTATCACGAACGTAGAAATGAAATGCGGCATCTCGTTTTAAGAAGCAATAGGACTCTTTTGCTATGATACGTAGATATCTGCAAACGCTATTTCCTAGGATGGAATCGTCCCATTTGCATTCTTTTGAAGTGATACGAGGTATACATGACACTTCGCAATGAATATTATATCTTATCGTGAAACATAGAAGGGAGATGCAATATCGCGTTTTGAGAAGCATTAGAACTGTATGGCCTCGATGCGGAGAAATCTGCAAACGCTATTTCCTAGCATGGAAGTGCCGCACTTACATTCTTTAGAAGTGAATACGAGGTATACATGAGACTTCGCAATGAATATTATATCCAATCATGAAGCATAGAAGTGAGATGCGATATCGGGTCTAACTAGCATTAGAACTCTATTGCTTCGATACGTAGACATCTGCCAGCGCTATTTCCTAGCAAGGAAGTGTCGCATTTACATTCTTTTGTAGTGTAGACGAGGTATGAATAACACTTCGCAATGAAGATTATATCTTATCATGAAACATAGAAATGAGATGCGATATCGCTTTCTAAGAAGCACTAGAACTTTACTGCTTCGATAGGTAGACATCCCGGAAACGCTACTTGTTAGCCAGGAAGTGTGGCATTTACATTCTTCTGAAATGTAGACGAGGTATACATAACACTTCGCAATGAAGATTATATCTTATCATGAAACGTCGATATGAGATGCGATATCCCGTCTTAAAAAGCATGAGAACTCTAATGCTACGATACGTAGCCCATCTGCAAACGCTATTTCCTAGCAAGGAAGTGCGCATTTACATTCTTTTGAAGTGTAGACGAGAATACATGACACTTCGCAATGGAATATTATTTCTTATCTTGAAACACGGAAGTGAGATGCGATATCGAGATCTAACTAGCATTAGAACTCAATTGCCTCGATACGTAGACATCTGCAAAACGCTATTTCCTAGGAAGGAGAATTGTCGCATTTACATTCATTTTAAGTGAATACGAGGTATAAGTGACACTTCGCAATGAATAATAGATCTTATCATGAAACATGAACTGAGATACGATATACCTTTTTAAGTAGCATTAGAACCCTATTGCTTCCGTACGTAGACATCTGAAAACGCTATTTCCTAGCAAGCAAGTGTCGTATTTACATTCTTTTGAAAGGAATACGATACATGACGCATCGCAATGAATATTATATCTTATCATAAAACGTAGAAATACGATGCGACATCTCGTTATAAGGAGCATTATAACTCTATTGCTTCGATACGTAGACATCTGCAAACGCTATTTCCTAGCATGGAAGTGTCGCCTTTAAATTCTTTTGGAGTGAATACGAGCCATAAGTGAAACTCCGCAACGAATAATAGGTCTTATCATGAAACATAGAAATGAAATGCGATATCGAGGTTTAAGAAGCTTTAGAACTCTATTGCTTCGATACGTGGACATTTGCAAACGCTATTACCTATCAAGGAAGTGTCGCATTTACATTCTTTTGAAGTGAATACGAGGTATACATGACACTTCGGAATGGATATTATATCTTATCATGAAACATAGAAATGAGATGGCATATCGCTTTTTAAGAAGCATTAGATCACTACTGCCTCGATACGTAGACATCTGCAAACGCTATTTCCTAGCAAGGAAGTTTTCGCATTTAAATTCTTTTGAAGTGAATACGAGGAGTACATGACACTTCGCAATGAATATTATATCTTGTCATGAAACATAGAAATGAGATGCGATATCCCGTTTTAGGAAGTAATGAACTCTATTGCATCGGTACGGAGACATCTGCAAACGCTATTTCCTAGCAAGGAAGTGTCGCATTTACATTCTTCTGAAGTGAATACGAGGTAGACATAACACTTCGCAACGAATATTATATCTTATCACGAAATATAGAAATGAGATGCGATATCGCGATTTAAGTAGCATTTGAATTCTATTGCTACGATACGTAGACATCTGCAGACTCTATTTCCTAGCAAGCAATAGTCGCATTTACATACTTTTGAAGTGAATACGAGGTATACATGACACTTCGCAATAAGTATTATATCTTATCACGAAACATACAAATGAGATGCGATATCGCGATTTAAGTAGCATTAGAACTCTATTGCTACGATACGTAGACATCTAGAAACGCTATTTCCTAGCAAGCAGTAGTCGCATTTACATTCTTTTGATGTGAATACGAGGTATACATGACACTTCGCAATGAATATTATATCTTATCATGAAACACAGAAGAGGGGTGCGATATCGCGTTTTAAGAAGCATTAGAACTCTATGGCCTCGATGCGGAGACATCTGCAAACGCTATTTCCTAGCATGGAAGTGTCGCACTTACATTCTTTTGAAGTGAATACGATGTATACATGACAGTTCGCAATGAATATTATATCTTATCACGAAACATACAAATGAGATGCGATATCGCGATTTAAGTAGCATTAGAACTCTATTGCTACGATACGTAGACATCTAGAAACGCTATTTCCTAGCAAGCAGTAGTCGCATTTACATTCTTTTGATGTGAATACGAGGTATACATGACACTTCGCAATGAATATTATATCTTATCACGAAACATATAAATGAGGTGTCATATCGCGATTGAAGTAGCATTAGAACGCTATTGCTACGATACGTAGACATCTGCAAACGCTATATCCTAGCAAGCAATAGTCGCATTTAATTACTTTTGAAGTGAATACAAGGTATACATGACCATTCGCAATGAATATTCTTTCTTATCACGAAACATAGAAATGAGATTCGATATCGCGATTTAAGTAGCATTAGAACTCTATTGCTACGATACGTAGACATCTGAATACGCTATTTCCTAGCAAGGAATAGTCGCATTTACATTCTTTTGAAATGAATACGAGGTATACATGACACTTCGCAATGAATATTATATCTTATCACCAAACAATGAAGTGAGATGCGATATCGAGTTTTAAGAAGCATTAGAACTCTATCGCCTCGATGCGTAGACATCTGCAGACGCTATTTCCTAGCTAGGAAGTGTCGCATTTACATTCGTTTGGAGTGAATAGGTGGTATGCATGACACTTCGCAATGAATATTACATCTTGTCACGAAACATTGAAATGAAATGCGACATCTCGTTATAAGAAGCATTAGGACTCTATTGCCTCAATGCGGAGATATCAGCAAGGGCTACTTCCTAGCATGGAAATGTCGCATTTAGATTCTTTTGAAGTGAATTCGAGGTATACATGACACTTCGGAATGAATATTATAACTTATCACGAAACATAGAAATGAGATGCGATATCGCGATCTAAGCAGCATTAGAACTCTATTGCTACGATACGTAGGCATCTGCAAACGCTATTTCCTAGCAAGAAAGTGTCGCATTTACATTCATTTGAAGTGTAGACGAGGTACACATGTCACTTCGTAATGAATATTATATCTTATCATGAAACATAGAAATGAGATGCGATATCGCGCTTTATGAAGCATTAGTACTCTGGTGCTTCGATACGTAGATATCTGCAAACGCTACTACCTAGCAAGGAAGTGTCGTATTTACATTCCATTGAAGTGAATACGAGGTATACGTAACACTGCACAATGAATATTATATCTTATCATGAAACATAGAAATGAGATGCGATATCGCGATATAAGAAGCATTAGAACTCCATTGCTTCGATACGTAAACATCTGCAAGCGCAATTATCTGGCAAGGAAGTGTCGCATTTACATTCATTGGACGTGTAGACGAGGAGTACATAGCACTTCGCAACGAATATTATATCTTATCATGAAACATAGAAAAGAGATGCAATATCTCGTTTTAAGAAGCATTAGAACGCTACTGCTTCGATACGTAGACATCTACAAACGCTACTTCCTTGCCAGGAAGTGTCGCATTTACATTCTTTTGAAGTGAATACGAGGTATACATAACACTTCGCAATGAATGTTATATCTTATCATGAAACATAGAAATGAGATGCGTTATCGCGATATAAGAAGCATTAGAACCCTATTGCTTCGATACGTAGACATCTGCAAACGCCACTTCCTAGCAAGGAAGTGTCGCATTTGCATTCTTTTGAAGTGAATACGATGTATATATGACACTTCGCAATGAGTATTATATCTTATCATGAAACATAGAAAAGAGATGCAATATCCCATTCTAAGAAGTATTATAACTCTATTGCTTCGACACGTAGACATCTGCAAACGCTATATCCTAGCAAGGAAGTGTCGCATTTACATTCATTTGAAGTGCATGCGAGGTATACATGACACTTCGCAATGAATATTATATCTCATCATGAAACGTAGAATCGGGATTCGATATCGCGTTTTGAGAAGCATTAGAACTCTATTGCTACGATACGCAGTCATCTGCAGACGATATTTCCTAGCAAGGAAGTGTCGCATTTACATACTTTTGAAGTGAATACGAGGTATACATAACATTGCACAAAGAATACTATATCTTATCATGAAACATAGAAATGAGATGCGATATCGCGATTTACGATGCATTAGAAATCTATTGCTTCGATACGTAGACATCTGCAAACGCCATTTCCTAGCAAAGAAGTGTCGCATTTACATTCATCTGAAGTGAATACGAGGAATAAGTAACGCTTCGCAATGTATATTATATCTAATCAGGTGTCATAGAAATGAGATGCGATATCTCGTTTTAAGAAGTATTGGAACTCTATTGCTTCGATACGTAGACATCTGCCAACGCTATTTCCTAGCAAGAAAGTGTCGCATTTACATTCATTTGAAGTGTAGACGAGGTACACATGTCACTTCGTAATGAATATTATATCTTATCATGAAACATAGAAATGAGATGCGGCATCGCGTTTTAAGAAGCATTAGAACTCTATTGCTTCGATACGTAGACATCTGCAAACGCCATTTCCTAGCAAAGAAGTGTCGCATTTACGTTCACTTGTCGTGAATACGAGGTATACATAACACTTCGCAATGAATATTATATCTTATCATGAAACATAGGAATGAGAAGCGGTATCTTGATTTATGAAGCATTAGAACTCCATTGCTAGGATACGTAGACATCTGGAAGCCCTACTTCCCAGCAGGGTAGTGTCGCATTTGCATTCTTTTGAAGTGAATACATGAACCTTCGCAGTGAATATTATATCTAATCATGAGACATAGAATTGATATGCGTTATCCCGTTTTAAGAAGGTTTAGAACTCCATTGCTTCGATAAAAAGACATCTGCAAACGTTATTTTCTAGCATGGAAGTGTCGCATTTACAATCACTTGATGTGTAGACGAGCATTACGTAACACTTCGCAATGAATATTATATCTAATCATGAGACACAGTAATGAGATGCGATTTCGCGTTTTGAGAAGCATTAGAACTGTATTGCTTCGATACGTAAACATCTGCAAACACTACTGCCTAGCAAGGAGGTGTCGCAATTACATTCATTGCAATTGTAGACGAGGGTACATAGCACTTCGCAATGAATATTATATCTTATCATGAAACATAGAAATGAGATGCGATTTCGCGTTTTGAGAAGCATTAGAACTGTATTGCTTCGATACGTAAACATCTGCAAACACTACTGCCTAGCAAGGAAGTGTCGCATTTACATTCATTTGAAGTGAATACGAGGTATACATAACATTCCACAATGAATATTATATCTAATCATGAAGCGTAGAAATGAGATGCGATATCGCGATGTAAGAAGCATTACAAATCTATTGCTTCGATACGTAGATATCTGCAAACGCTACTTCCTAACAAGGAAGTGTCGTATTTACAATCCATTGAAGTGAATACGAGGTATACGTAACACTGCACAATGAATATTATATCTTATCATGAAACATAGAAATGAGATGCGATATCGCGATATAAGAAGCATTAGAACTCTATTGCCCCGATACGTAGACATATGCAAATGCTATTTCCTATAGAAAGGGAGTGTCGCATTTACATTAATATAAAGTGTATGCGAGATTTAAGTGACACTTCGCAATGAATATCATATCTTATCATGAAACATAGAAATGAGATGTGATATCGGGATTTAAGAGGCATTAGAACTCTATTGCTTGGATACGGAGACATCTGCAAACGCTATTTCCTAGCAAGGAAGAGTCGCATTTACATTCTCTTTAAGAGATAACGAGGTATACATGACACTTCGCAATGAATATAATATCTTATTTTGAAACATAGAAGTGAGGTCCGATATCGCGTTTTGAGAAGCATTAGAACTCTATTGCCTCGATGCGTAGACATCTGCAGACGCTATTTCCTAGCAAGGAAGTGTCGCATTTACATTCGTTTGGAGTGAATAGGAGGTATACAGGACGCTTCGCAATGAATATTATATCTTATCACGAAACATAGAAATGAAATGCCACATCTCGTTTTAAGAAGCATTAGGACTCCATTGCCACGATACGTTGACATCTGCGAACGCTATTTCCTACGATGGTAACGTCGCATTTACATTCTTTTGAATTGAATACGAGGTATACATGACACTTCGGAATGAATATTATAACTTATCACGAAAAATGGAAATGAGATGCGATATCGCGATCTAAGGAGCATTAGAACTCTCTTGCTACGATACGTACACATCTGAATACGCTATTTCCTAGAAAGGAAGTGTCGCATTTTGTGACGTCAGGCGTACTGCCTGCCACCCATCAACCTCCTCGCACCCCCCAGCATCAACCCCTGGACGCATGCAACCAGCCAAACTCGCCTGCAGAACCAGCAACAGGAAGTGTTCGCGCGCGCATTCCTGCCCGCGCTCACTCACACCGAGTTCCGCTGCCTCACTCGCACCGCCGAGTATACCTGTCTCGCTCGTACCGGGCACCAGTGTCTCACTCGCACCACCGAGTATACCTATCTCGCCCGCACCAAGGACGGGCAGCCCTATCTCCCTCGCACCGAGGATTCCGTCCTGCAGGAAGACGTAGCCGCAGCCCATCACCTGAATGGGGTCTTTTCCAATTCCGGGAACAGGATCTGATAGAACCTATATATTACTTCTAAGCTAGGACATACATACCATATCATGACGCATATATAAGAATTCCTAGATCTAAGTTACACTAAGTAAGATGCGTCCGGCCAGCGGCATGCGCTGCTAGCCCCAACACGAGCCGCGGGTCCCCACTCGCTAGACCGCGCGCTCTCCGCCTCGAGACGCGAGTCCCCCACTCGCGGGACCGCGATCTCCCTACCACGAGCGTCCGCGACCGTAGCGCCCCGCGAACCGAGGAGGTCAGAGACGCGTCTCCAGAGCACACACTCTGACTCGAGATCTCCTACCGAGGAGTCGAAACCTCTAGTTCTAGATCGTTAGCCACCTCAATGTGGGGTTCAGGCATCGTATTTCTATTTCCATTTTAACTTAGTCTTAGACTTAGAATAATTCCAGTTCTTGTATACTTTAAACCTAGAATACATTTTGTTTTTACCATTACTATATCCAAGTACAAGTTCTTTTAGCAAGTCTACTATTTCCACTTCCATTAATTTTATCAAGTGTTTATAATACTAGTTCTACTTTTAACATTACATTTAACTACGAATTCTTCCACGGGTTCTTCCATACAACTGGGGTTGATCTTCATCAAATTGAAGGAGTATAGAAATCGGCTTTGTGACGTTGAGACCGCCGCTTATCCTTCAGATCTTAGTCGAAGGTACAGAAAATCTGGTGAATGAATCGTGCTTCCGGTTTGCGAAGAACGCGACGTGCGAGTAGAAAGAATTTCATACGATCACTTGTGCGTGAATATTTGGAGGGCGTTCCGAGAGTTCTCGTATACCAGCGACCTGCCTTCGCACCAGCCCAGAAGCCGCTTTCCGAAGCGACCGTCGAACCTTCCGATCCAGACACCACGAGGCATCACGCCGATTCTGCCACATTCAGCATCATCGCTGAATTCCGACCGCCGTTCTCCTCTTCGCTGGCGACTGATCGAGATTTCCGTAGCAGCCAACAGAACGAAATCCGCTACGATCCCAGCGAAAGATCCTCCACGCCGTTTCTACGTACAAATCGAGAGAGAAGTCATCGAAAGGTAGGGTCATTCCCTTAATATCGCGAGTGTTTTCGCTAGTGTCGCGTCAGCCGAAATTGTCGGACCCGGTCTTAACGCGTTCCCGCGGACCGAATTACCGAAAAATAGGCTCGTGTCGTAAAGCCTCCGGAGCAACGGAAAATAGTTTCACCGGACGTGATACCTCGTATTTACCTCAAAAGTATGTAAATGCGACACTTCCTTGCTAGGAAATAAGGTTTGCAGATATCTACGTATCGAAGAAATAGAGCTCTAATTCTTCTTGAAACGCCATATCGCATCTCAATTCTATGTTTCATGATAAGATATAATATTCATTGCGAAGTGTCTTGTATACCTCGTATTCACTTCAAAAGAATGTAAATGCGACACTTCCTAACTATTTAATAGCTTTTGCAGATGTCTACGTAACGTAGCAATGGAGTTCTAATGCTTTTTAAATCGCGATATCGCATCTCATTTCAATGTTTCATGATAAGATATAATATCCATTGCGAAGTGTCATGTATACCTCGTATTCACTCCAAACGAATGTAAATGCGACACTTCCTTGCTGGGAAATAGCGTATTCAGATGTCTACGTATCGTAGCAATAGTGTTCTAATGCTTCTTAAAATGCGATATCGCACCTCACTTCTATGTTTCGTGATAAGATATAATATTCATTGCGAAGTGTCATGTATACCTCGCATTCACTTCAAAAGTATGTAAATGCGACACTTCCTTGCTAGGAAATAGTGTATTCAGAAGTCTACATATCGTAGCAATAGAGTTCTAATGCTACTTAAATCGCGATATCGCATCTCATTTCTGTGTTTCGTGATAAGATATAATATTCATTGCGAAGTGTCATGTATACCTCGTATTCACTTCAAAAGAATGTAAATGCGACGTTTCCATCCCTGGGAATATCGTTTGCAGATGTCTACTTATCGTAGCAAAAGTGTCCTAATGCTTCTTAAAACGAGATGTCGCATTTCATTTCAATGTTTCGTGATAAGATATAATATTCATTGCGAAATGTCATGTATACCTCGTATTCACACCAAACGAATGTAAATGCGACTATTGCTTGCTATGAAATAGCGTTTGCAGATGTCTCCGCATCGTGGCAGTAGAGTTCTAATGCTTCTTAGTACGCGATACGGCATCTCTCTTATATGTTTCATGATAAGATATGATATTCATTGCGAAGTGACATGTATACCTCGTATTCACTTCAAAAGAATGTAAATGCGACTATTGCTTGCTAGGAAATAGCGCTTGCAGATGTCTACGTATCGTAGCAATAGTGTTCTAATGCTGCTTAAAACGCGATTTCCCATCTCACTTCTATGTTTCACGGTAAGGTATAATATTCATTGCGAAGTGTCATGTATTCCTCGTATTCATATCTAAAGAATGTAAATGCGACACTTCGTTGCTAGGTGATAGCGTTTGCAAATGTCTACGTATCGAAGCAATAGAGTTCTAAAGCTTCTTAAAACACGATATCGCATATCATTTCTATGTTTAATGATAAGATCTGTTATTCATTGCGAAATTTCACTTATACCTTGTATTCACTTCAAACGAATGTAAATGCGACACTTCCTTGCTTGGAAGTAGCGTTTGCAGATATCTACGTATCGTAGCAATAGAGTTCTAATGCTTCTTAAAACGCGATATCGAATCTCATTCCTATGTTTCATCATAGGATATCATATTCATAGCGAAGTGTCACTTATACCTCGCATACAATTCAAATGAATGTTAATGCGAAACTTCGTTTCTATAGGAAATAGCATTTGCAGACGTCTACGTACCGAAGCAATAGAGTTCTAATGCTTCTTAAAACGGGATCTCGCAATTCATTTCTATGTTCCATGACAGGATATAATATTCATTGCGAAGTGTCATGTAGACCTCGTATTCACATCTAAAGAATGTAAATGCAAATCTTCCTTCCTGGGAAATAGCGTTTCCAGATGTCTACGTATCGTAGCAATAGATATCTAACGCTTCATAAAACGCGATATCGCATGTCATTTCTATGTTTCTTATACCTCGTATTCACTTATACCTCGTATTCACTTCAAAGAATGTAAATGCGACGTTTCCATCCTAGGAAGTAGCGTTTGCAGATGCCTATGTATCGTAGCCATAGAGCCCTAATGCTTCTTCAAACGAGATGTCGCATTTCATTCCTATGTTTCGTGATAAGATATAATATTCATTTGCGAAGTGCCATGTATGCCTCGTATTCACTTCAAAAGTATGTAAATACGACACTTCCTTGCTAGGAAATAGCGTTTGCAGATGTCTACGTATCGTAGCAACAGATTTCTAATGCTACTAAAATCGCGACATTACACCTCATTTGTATGTTTCGTGATAAGGTATAATATTCATGGGAAGTGTCATGTATACCTAGTATTCAATTCAAAAGAAAGTAAATGCGACGTTTCCGTCCTAGGAAATAGCGATACAGCTGTCTATGTATCGTAGCAATAGAGTCCTAATGCTTCTTCAAACGAGATGTCGCATTTCATTTCTATGTTTTGTGATAAGATATAATATTCATTGCGATGTGTCATGTATACCTCGTATTCACTTCAAAGAAGGTAAATGCGACGTTTCCATTACAGGAAATAGCGTTTGCAGATGTCAACGTATCGAAACAATAGTGTTCTACTCCTTCTTAAAACGGGATATCGCATCCCATTCGTATGTTTCGCGATAAGATACCATTTTCAATGTGGAGTGTTATGTATACCTCGTATTCACTTCAAAAGAATGTAAATGCTAAACTTCCTTGCTAGGAAGTTGCGTTTGCAGATATCTACGTATCGCAGCAATAGGGTTCTAATGCTTCTCAGAACGCGATATCGCATCTCATGTCTATGTTTCATGATAAGATATAATATTCATTGCGAAGTGTCATGTAGACCTCGCATACAGTTCAAATGAATGTCAAGGCGACACTTCCTTGCTAGTTAATAGCGTTTGCAGATGTCTACGTATCGAGGCAATAGAGTTCTAATGCTTCTTGAATCGCGATATCGCATTTTATTTCTATGTTTTATGATAAGATATAATATTCATTGTGCAGTGTTATGTATACCTGGCATTCGCTTCAGAAGAATGTAAATGCGACACTTCCTTGCTAGGAAATAGCATTTGCAGGTGTCTACGTATCGTAGCAATGGAGTTCTAATGCTTCTTATACCGCGATATCGCCTCTCATTTCTATGTTTCATGTTGAGGTATAATATTCATTGCGGAGTGTCACGTATACCTCGTATTGACTTCAAAAGAATGTAAATTCGACACTTCCATGCTAGGAAATAGCGATTGTAGATGTCTACGTATCGTAGCAATAGTGTTCTAATGCTTGTTAAAACGCGATATCGCATCCCACTTCAATGTTTCATGATAAGATATAATATTCGTTGCGAAGTGTTGTGTATTCCTCGTCTACACTTCATATGAATGTACATGCGACACTTCCTTGCTAGGATATAGCGTTTGCAGATGGCTACGTATCGTAGCATTAGAGTTCTAATGCTTGTTAAAACGCGATATCGCATCCCACTTCAATGTTTCATGATAAGATATAATATTCGTTGCGAAGTGTTGTGTATTCCTCGTCTACACTTCATATGAATGTACATGCGACACTTCCTTGCTAGGATATAGCGTTTGCAGATGGCTACGTATCGTAGCATTAGAGTTCTAATGCTTGTTAAAACGCGATATCGCATCCCACTTCAATGTTTCATGATAAGATATAATATTCGTTGCGAAGTGTTGTGTATTCCTCGTCTACACTTCATATGAATGTAAATGCGACACTTCCATGCTTGGAAATAGCGTTTGCAAATGTCTACTTATCGTAGCAATAGAGTTCTAATGCTAGTTAAAACCCGATATCGCATCTCACTTCTGTGTTTCATGATTAGATATGGTATTCATTGTGCAATGTTATGTATACATCGCATTCACTTCAAAAGAATGTAAATGCGACACTTCCTTGCTTGGAAATAGCACTTGCAGATGTCTACGTATCGTAGCAATAGAGTTCTAATGCTTCTTATACCGCGATATCGCCTCTCATTCCTATGTTTCATGTTGAGGTATAATATTCATTGCGGAGTGTCACGTATACCTCGTATTGACTTCAAAAGAATGTAAATTCGACACATCCATGCTAGGAAATAGCGATTGTAGATGTCTACGTATCGTAGCAATAGTGTTCTCATGCTTGTTGAAACGCGATATCGCATCCCACTACAATGTTTCATGATAAGATCTGTACGTGTCCAAGCAAGACATTTCTAATACTTCAATCAGCGCGATGTCGCATCTCATTTCAACGTTTCAATGCAAAGAATCTGTAATCATATATCCATAACATTGTGCTTAACTGTTAGAGGTCTTCAATAGAATGTGAACTATTTAATTCCATGCAACGGCATGGCGCTCCGTAGTGTCTGTCTGTTAAAGCAATCGAGCTAGAATTCTCCATGCAATGCGCTGGCGCATCCCATTTCATCGTTTCAAAGTAAGAATGCTGTAATCTCTTATGCATAGCTCTATGCTTATCTGCTTTAAAACTTCATAAGAATGTAAATTCTACAGCTCCATGCAACAGGATTGCCCTTCGTAGTGTCTACATGTCGAGACAATAGAGTACTAATGCATTATACAATGCCATGACTCATCTCATTTCAACGTTTCGAATTAAGTAAGCTGTAATCTTCTATGAAAAGCATTATAATTATCTGCTTCTACTCTACAATAGAATGTGAATTCTATAGATCCAAGCAACAGGAGGGCAGGCTCTCCACCATCCTACTGCCTGCCCAGATGCGGGCAAAGGATTCCCAGGGCCACTCAAACCGCGACCAACATCTATCTTATACTCTAACCGATTCATCGTTATGCGTTTTCCATTAAGCTTGCCGGGATCAGTGATATTGATTCGCTCAATCTAAATTATTATTTTCTTTTTAGGTTTCTCGATTTTTTTAGTTTCTCTCACGATATCGTCTATTTCGTTGTACCTTACCCTTACAGTATGGTATATAATCTGTTGTTTGATATTTCTAGGATTTCCTCTTAATAAATGCAATGCTTCCACATATTCTCTTTCTCTTTCTCTTTAGTTACATTGTTGTTATTTTATGCTTTTCACCCTCCACATTCACTCTCTACACCATCTAGGAACAGGCGTTATACGATTACTGCAGGATGACGCCCCGGTCTCGTTACACCGAGATAGAGTGTTCTCTCTTGCATCAGTTGATTTATATATGTTATATATTGGAGAATATTTCCTTTATCCTTTGTATTTTTCGAATGAAATTACATTGACAGAAGTACGAGCTTGTTCTGCACGCCTATTTGAAACAATATTAAATCACCTTGTTAAACAATAATATATTAAATGTTACTTGGACTTTTAAATTTGAATTTATAAACATCTAACAGGTAAATATGTTTTTCTTACTATTCATATCATTATACATTCAGTGATTTATTGTGTGCAGTGATTTGATATATTAACTGCTTGATTATATTTTGCAATGAACTTTGCGTACCAAACATTGTTTTTACTCCTTATGGGAGTGGATAGTTCATCGTTTTATATTCTTATATCGCATTGATTATAAAAGTATATGACATCCTTTTTATGCAGTCATGTATAATTAAGTACTGTGACGGTTTTTCCCGTTACAATCCGCAAGAAAAGGGTATATAGAACCAATACTAACGGGGTATCCAGAAGTTTAGTCCGGGGTTATATCGGGGTACAGAATATCCGCGTGCTTCGGCAACGAGAAGTACAGAGCAATAAATTTCCTATCCAGCAAGTATTTCGAAGCTGCGAGGCTGGGACTTTTTGGGCGCCAGCTACTCAAGAAGTAGCAAAAACTAATAAACCACGCAACCCGGGGAAACCCGGTGTAAGATAACCCTCGAAATTTCGAAATACTCTTTCGCTCGACTGCTACTAGCCGTGTGCGCAAATTAGGGTCGCGGGATACTGAACTCACGGCTTCTTTCTAGATTGCCTCGACGCGGTATTACAAAAGGGTATACGACACGCCGCGAATGACCGGGGATCACCACCCGTTATACAATACAAATTACAATACGCGATATCACAATTGCGGCAGGGAACAAATGGGACGCTTTAGCGTATAAGGACTCACGTTCTCGTTTCCAACAAGTATGGATCTCGTTCAGTCCGTCTACCTCTCTTTCTCTCTCTATCTCTCTCTCTCTCTCTCGCTAAGTAGTCGCTAAGTCTTTCAGAAGAATAAGAGGCTGTCTTCGTGCTGGCTAGCTCATTATATAGGTTTGCTGGGGGTCTTCGGATCCCCTTAGATCCTCCTTAGGGCTCCTTGATGGGGTAGGGCCATACGCTTCGGTATTGTTCGGGGCATCGATCGGTGGATCGGTGGATCTTCCCTGATCGCCCCCTCTGGCGTGTCTAGAGGGGGTCCTCTGGATTATTTGAACTGCGGCGCGTGTCGCGCGCCGCGCTTTCCACGGCTCACCTGCAATTCCGCTGCGTATCTTGAGTTTTCCTCTCCATGGGCTCAGGGGAGGGGTAGAGGTCCTTCTCACACCCGAGAACCATCCTGTTTGTCTCCATTGACTATGGCAGCGGTCTTATCGTTGCAGAGCTCTGGATCGTATCCTTCCGGCTTCAGGGTCTCTTCTTGCTCACTTCCCGACTCCTCCACCGTCGAGCCCGTCACGCTATCTCGGCGCACAGCCCTTCCGCGAACCTGCGGTCTTATTATCCGCC